>NC_084639.1:5111049-5161049 GCF_033978795.1 Nerophis ophidion | reverse complement strand
CTCATCTGGATCCTCTCCATGTGGAGGAGCAGCAGCTTTACTTTAAGTTCCTCCCGGATGGCAGAGCTTCTCACCCTATCTCTAAGGGAGAGCCCCGCCACCCGTGATCTTATCCTTTCAGTCATAACTCATAGCTCATGACCATAGGTGAGGATGTAAATTGAGAGCTTTGCCTTCCGGCTCAGCTCCTTTTTCACCACAATGGATCAATACAGCGTCCGCATTACTGAAGACGCCGCACCGATCCACTCTCTCGAACTCACGATCCACTCTTCCCTCACTCGTGAACAAGACTTAGAGGTACTTGAACTCCTCCACTTGGGGCAGGGTCTCCTCCCCGACCCGGAGATGGCACTCCACCCTTTTCCGGGCGAGAACCATGGACTCGGACTTGGAGGTGCTGATTCTCATCCCGGTCACTTCACACTTGGCTGTGGATCGATCCAGTGAGAGCTGAAGATCCCGGCCAGATGAAGCCATCAGGACCACATCATCTGCAAAAAGCAGAGACCTAATCCTGCGGCCACCAAACCGGATCCCCTCAACACCTTACTGCCGGCAATGCGGACCACTGATCAGACAGGGAGCGGACCGCCACAATCAGAGAGTCCGATACCCCGTACCTTCGCGTTTTTCACTGTTTGTTGCATTTTTGTTGTGTTTCACTCGATTGTAAAATGTATTGATCGAAAGGGGGTGTGATGTTTATATTTTGTCAATATTCATTGTTTTATCCTTCATAGAAAAATGTAAAATTCCATTACGTTTTTTAAGGCGGTCTCTCATAAAGTTTTTAGCATTCAATCAGACATTATTGTGAGGTTTTGTATTAGTGTCCCTAAAAATAGATATACCGGCCCCCCAGACAGATTTTTTTTTCTAAATGTGGCCCCTGAGTCAAAATAACTGCCCAGGCCTGCCTTCATATTTCACTGTTTGTTGCATTTTTGTTGAGTTTCACTTGATTGTAAAATATGCCGATCGAAAGGGGGTGTGATGTTATTATTTTGTCAATAGTCAGTGTTTTATCCTTTGTAGAAAAACGTAAAATTCCATTATGTTTTTTTTAAGGCGGTCTGTCATAACGTTTTTAGCGTTCAATCAGACATTATTGTGATGTTTTGTAGTAGTGTTCTTAAAAATAGATATAATGGCCCCCAGACACATTTTTTTCTCTAAATGTGGCCATTGAGTCAAAATAACTGCCCAGGCCTGTTCTAAAGCTTAGTGATACATCACATATATCAGATAGTAAGTGGGTTTATTTTGTATCCTTTGTGTTCATATTTCACTGTTTGTTGCATTTTGGATGCGTTTCACTTGATTGCAAAATGTGTCGATGGAAAAGGGTGTGACATTTATATTTTGTCAATATTCAGTGTTTTATCCTTCATAGAAAAATGTAAAATTCCATCACTTTTTTAAGGCGGTCTTTCATAAAGTTTTTAGCATTCAATCAGACATTATTGTAAGGTTTTGTATCAGTATGCCTAAAAATATATATACTGGCCCCCAGACACATTTTTTTTCTAAATGTGGCCCTCCGAGTCAAAATAACTGCCCAGGCCTGCCTTCATATTTCACTGTTTGTTGCATTTTTGTTGTGTTTCACTTGATTGTAAAATGTGTCGATCGAAAGGGGTGTGACGTTTATATTTTGTCAATATTCATTGTTTTATCCTTCATAGAAAAATGTAAAATTCCATTACGTTCTTTAAGGCGGTCTCTCATAACTTTTTTAGCGTTCAATCAGACATTATTGTGAGGTTTTGTATTAGTGTCCCTAAAAATAGATATACCGGCCCCCCAGACAGATTTTTATTTCTAAATGTGGCCCCTGAGTCAAAATAACTGCCCAGGCCTGCCTTCATATTTCACTGTTTGTTGCATTTTTGTTGAGTTTCACTTGATTGTAAAATATGCCGATCGAAAGGGGGTGTGATGTTATTATTTTGTCAATAGTCAGTGTTTTATCCTTTGTAGAAAAACGTAAAACTCCATTATGTTTTTTTAAGGCGGTCTGTCATAACGTTTTTAGCGTTCAATCAGACATTATTGTGATGTTTTGTATTACTGTTCCTAAAAATAGATATAATGGCCCCCAGACACATTTTTTTCTCTAAATGTGGCCCCTGAGTCAAAATAACTGCCCAGGCCTGTTCTAAAGCTTAGTGATACATCACATATATCAGATAGTAAGTGGGTTTATTTTGTATCCTTTGTGTTCATATTTCACTGTTTGTTGCATTTTGGATGCGTTTCACTTGATTGTAAAATATGTCGATGGAAAAGGGGTGTGACATTTATATTTTGTCAATATTCAGTGTTTTATCCTTCATAGAAAAATGTAAAATTCCATCACTTTTTTAAGGCGGTCTTTCATAAAGTTTTTAGCATTCAATCATACATTATTGTAAGGTTTTGTATCAGTATGCCTAAAAATATATATACTGGCTCCCAGACACATTTTTTTTTCTAAATGTGGCCCCCCGAGTCAAAATAACTGTCCAGGCCTGCCTTCATATTTCACTGTTTGTAGCATTTTTGTTGAGTTTCACTTGATTATAAAATATGTCAATCGAAAGTGGGTGAGAATTTCATATTTTGTCAATATTCAGTGTTTTATCGTTCGTAGAAAACATTACAATTCCATTACGTTTTTTAAGGCGGTCTGTCATAACGTTTTTAGCATACAATCAGACATTATTGTGAGGTTTTGTATTAATGTCCCTAAAAATAGATAAGACATATTTTTTTCTCTAAATGTGGCCCCCGAGTCAAAATAACTGCCCAGGCCAGCCTTCATATTTCACTGTTTGTTGCGTGTCACTTGATTGTAAAATATATCGACCGAAAGGGGGTGTGACAATATTATTTTGTCAATATTCAGTGTTTTATCCTTCATAGAAAAATGTAAAATTCCTTTGGGTTTTTTAAGGCGGTCTGTCATAACGTTTTAGCATTCAATCAGACATTATTGTGAAGTTTTGTATTACTAAAAATAGATATACCGACCCCCAGACACATTTTTTTTTCTAAATGTGGCCCCCCGAGTCAAAATAACTGCCCAGGCCTGCCTTCATATTTCAGTTTGTTGCATTTTTGTTGTGTTTCACTTGATTGTAAAATATGTCGATGGAAAGGGGGTGTGACATTCATTTTTTGTCAATATTCATTGTTTTATCCTTCATAGAAAAATGTAAAATTCCATTACGTTCTTTAAGGCGGTCTCTCATAACTTTTTTAGCGTTCAATCAGACATTATTGTGAGGTTTTGTATTAGTGTTCCTAAAAATAGATATAGTGGCCCCCAGACACATTTTTTTTTCTCTAAATGTGGCCCCTAAGTCAAAATAACTGCCCAGGCCTGTTCTAAAGCTTAGTGATACATCACATATATCAGATAGTAAGTGGGTTTATTTTGTATCCTTTGTGTTCATATTTCCACTGTTTGTTGCATTTTTGTTGTGTTTCACTTGACTGTAAAATATGTCGATGGAAAAGGGGTGTGATGTTTATATTTTGTCAATATTCATTGTTTTATCCTTCATAGAAAACTGTAAAATTCCATTACGTTTTTTAAGGCGGTCTGTCATAACTTTTTTTAGCGTTCAATCAGACATTATTGTGAGGTTTTGTATAAGTATGCCTAAAAATAGATATACCGGCCCCCCGAACACATCTTTTTTTCTAAATGTGGCTCCCCGAGTCAAAATAACTGCCCAGGCCTGCCTTCATATTACAGCTTGTTGCATTTTTGTTGAGTTTCACTTGATTGTAGATTATGTCGATGGAAAAATTCATATTTTGTCAATATTCAGTGTTTTATCCTTTATAGAAAAATGTAAAACTCCATTATGTTTTTTTAAGGCGGTCTGTCATAACGTTTTTAGCGTTCAATCAGACATTATTGTGAGGTTTTGTATTAGTGTTCCTAAAAATAGATATAGTGGCCCCCAGACACATTTTTTTTTCTCTAAATGTGGCCCCTAAGTCAAAATAACTGCCCAGGCCTGTTCTAAAGCTTAGTGATACATCACATATATCAGATAGTAAGTGGGTTTATTTTGTATCCTTTGTGTTCATATTTCACTGTTTGTTGCATTTTTGTTGTGTTTCACTTGACTGTAAAATATGTCGATGGAAAGGGGTGTGACGTTTATATTTTGTCAATATTCATTGTTTTATCCTTCATAGAAAACTGTAAAATTCCATTACGTTTTTTAAGGCGGTCTGTCATAACTTTTTTTAGCGTTCAATCAGACATTATTGTGAGGTTTTGTATAAGTATGCCTAAAAATAGATATACCGGCCCCCTGAACACATCTTTTTTTCTAAGTGTGGCCCCCCGAGTCAAAATAACTGCCCAGGCCTGCCTTCATATTACAGCTTGTTGCATTTTTGTTGAGTTTCACTTGATTGTAGATTATGTCGATGGAAAAATTCATATTTTGTCAATATTCAGTGTTTTATCCTTTATAGAAAAATGTAAAACTCCATTATGTTTTTTTAAGGCGGTCTGTCATAACGTTTTTATCGTTCAATCAGACATTATTGTGAGGTTTTGTATTAGTGTTCCTAATAATAGATATAGTGGCCCCCAGACACATTTTTTTTTCTCTAAATGTGGCCCCTAAGTCAAAATAACTGCCCAGGCCTGTTCTAAAGCTTAGTGATACATCACATATATCAGATAGTAAGTGGGTTTATTTTGTATCCTTTGTGTTCATATTTCCACAGTTTGTTGCATTTTTGTTGCGTTTCACTTGATTGTAAAATATGTCGATCGAAAGTGGGTGAGAATTTCATATTATGTCAATATTTAGTGTTTTATCGTTCGTAGAAAAAATTACAATTCCATTACGTTTTTTAAGGCGGTCTGTCATAACGTTTTTAGCATTTAATCAGACATTATTGTGACGTTTTGTATTAATGTACCTAAAAATATATAAGACATATTTTTTCCTCTAAATGTGGCCCCCGAGTCAAAATAACTGCCCAGGCCAGCCTTCATATTTCACTGTTTGTTGCGTGTCACTTGATTGTAAAATATATCGACCGAAAGGGGGTGTGACAATATTATTTTGTCAATATTCAGTGTTTTATCCTTCATAGAAAAATGTAAAATTCCTTTGGGTTTTTTAAGGCGGTCTGTCATAACGTTTTAGCATTCAATCAGACATTATTGTGAGGTTTTGTATTACTAAAAATAGATATACCGACCCCCAGACACATTTTTTTTTCTAAATGTGGCCCCCCGAGTCAAAATAACTGCCCAGGCCTGCCTTCATATTTCAGTTTGTTGCATTTTTGTTGTGTTTCACTTGATTGTAAAATATGTCGATGGAAAGGGGGTGTGACATTCATTTTTTGTCAATATTCATTGTTTTATCCTTCATAGAAAAATGTAAAATTCCATTATGTTCTTTAAGGCGGTCTGTCATAACTTTTTTAGCGTTCAATCAGATATTATTGTGAGGTTTTGTAGTAGTGTTCCTAAAAATAGATATAGTGGCCCCCAGACACATTTTTTTCCTCTAAATGTGGCCCCCGAGTCAAAATAAATGCCCAGGCCTGTTCTAAAGCTTAGTGATACATCACATATATCAGATAGTAAGTGGGTTTATTTTGTATCCTTTGTGTTCATATTTCACTGTTTGTTGCATTTTGGATGTGTTTCACTTGATTGCAAAATGTGTCGATGGAAAAGGGTGTGACATTTATATTGTGTCAATATTCAGTGTTTTATCCTTCATAGAAAAATGTAAAATTCCATCACTTTTTTAAGGCGGTCTTTCATAAAGTTTTTAGCATTCAATCAGACATTATTGTAAGGTTTTGTATCAGTATGCCTAAAAATATATATACTGGCCCCCAGACACATTTTTTTTCTAAATGTGGCCCCCCGAGTCAAAATAACTGCCCAGGCCTGCCTTCATATTTCAGTTTGTTGCATTTTTGTTGTGTTTCACTTGATTGTAAAATATGTCGATGGAAAGGGGGTGTGACATTCATTTTTTGTCAATATTCATTGTTTTATCCTTCATAGAAAAATGTAAAATTCCATTACGTTCTTTAAGGCGGTCCGTCATAACTATTTTAGCGTTCAATCAGACATTATTGTGATGTTCTGTATTAGTGTTCCTAAAAATAGATATAATGGCCCCCAGACACAATTTTTTCTCTAAATGTGGCCCCTGAGTCAAAATAACTGCCCAGGCCTGTTCTAAAGCTTAGTGATACATCACATATATCAGATAGTAAGTGGGTTTATTGTGTATCCTTTGTGTTCATATTTCACGGTTTGTTGCATTTTGGATGCGTTTCACTTGATTGCAAAATGTGTCGATGGAAAAGGGTGTGACATTTATATTTTGTCAATATTCAGTGTTTTATCCTTCATAGAAAAATGTAAAATTCCATTACGTTCTTTAAGGCGGTCTCTCATAACTTTTTTAGCGTTCAATCAGACATTATTGTGAGGTTTTGTATTAGTGTTCCTAAAAATAGATATAGTGGCCCCCAGACACATTTTTTTTTCTCTAAATGTGGCCCCTAAGTCAAAATAACTGCCCAGGCCTGTTCTAAAGCTTAGTGATACATCACATATATCAGATAGTAAGTGGGTTTATTTTGTATCCTTTGTGTTCATATTTCCACTGTTTGTTGCATTTTTGTTGTGTTTCACTTGACTGTAAAATATGTCGATGGAAAAGGGGTGTGATGTTTATATTTTGTCAATATTCATTGTTTTATCCTTCATAGAAAACTGTAAAATTCCATTACGTTTTTTAAGGCGGTCTGTCATAACTTTTTTTAGCGTTCAATCAGACATTATTGTGAGGTTTTGTATAAGTATGCCTAAAAATAGATATACCGGCCCCCCGAACACATCTTTTTTTCTAAATGTGGCTCCCCGAGTCAAAATAACTGCCCAGGCCTGCCTTCATATTACAGCTTGTTGCATTTTTGTTGAGTTTCACTTGATTGTAGATTATGTCGATGGAAAAATTCATATTTTGTCAATATTCAGTGTTTTATCCTTTATAGAAAAATGTAAAACTCCATTATGTTTTTTTAAGGCGGTCTGTCATAACGTTTTTAGCGTTCAATCAGACATTATTGTGAGGTTTTGTATTAGTGTTCCTAAAAATAGATATAGTGGCCCCCAGACACATTTTTTTTTCTCTAAATGTGGCCCCTAAGTCAAAATAACTGCCCAGGCCTGTTCTAAAGCTTAGTGATACATCACATATATCAGATGGTAAGTGGGTTTATTTTGTATCCTTTGTGTTCATATTTCACTGTTTGTTGCATTTTTGTTGTGTTTCACTTGACTGTAAAATATGTCGATGGAAAGGGGTGTGACGTTTATATTTTGTCAATATTCATTGTTTTATCCTTCATAGAAAACTGTAAAATTCCATTACGTTTTTTAAGGCGGTCTGTCATAACTTTTTTTAGCGTTCAATCAGACATTATTGTGAGGTTTTGTATAAGTATGCCTAAAAATAGATATACCGGCCCCCTGAACACATCTTTTTTTCTAAGTGTGGCCCCCCGAGTCAAAATAACTGCCCAGGCCTGCCTTCATATTACAGCTTGTTGCATTTTTGTTGAGTTTCACTTGATTGTAGATTATGTCGATGGAAAAATTCATATTTTGTCAATATTCAGTGTTTTATCCTTTATAGAAAAATGTAAAACTCCATTATGTTTTTTTAAGGCGGTCTGTCATAACGTTTTTATCGTTCAATCAGACATTATTGTGAGGTTTTGTATTAGTGTTCCTAATAATAGATATAGTGGCCCCCAGACACATTTTTTTTTCTCTAAATGTGGCCCCTAAGTCAAAATAACTGCCCAGGCCTGTTCTAAAGCTTAGTGATACATCACATATATCAGATAGTAAGTGGGTTTATTTTGTATCCTTTGTGTTCATATTTCCACAGTTTGTTGCATTTTTGTTGCGTTTCACTTGATTGTAAAATATGTCGATCGAAAGTGGGTGAGAATTTCATATTATGTCAATATTTAGTGTTTTATCGTTCGTAGAAAAAATTACAATTCCATTACGTTTTTTAAGGCGGTCTGTCATAACGTTTTTAGCATTTAATCAGACATTATTGTGACGTTTTGTATTAATGTACCTAAAAATATATAAGACATATTTTTTCCTCTAAATGTGGCCCCCGAGTCAAAATAACTGCCCAGGCCAGCCTTCATATTTCACTGTTTGTTGCGTGTCACTTGATTGTAAAATATATCGACCGAAAGGGGGTGTGACAATATTATTTTGTCAATATTCAGTGTTTTATCCTTCATAGAAAAATGTAAAATTCCTTTGGGTTTTTTAAGGCGGTCTGTCATAACGTTTTAGCATTCAATCAGACATTATTGTGAGGTTTTGTATTACTAAAAATAGATATACCGACCCCCAGACACATTTTTTTTTCTAAATGTGGCCCCCCGAGTCAAAATAACTGCCCAGGCCTGCCTTCATATTTCAGTTTGTTGCATTTTTGTTGTGTTTCACTTGATTGTAAAATATGTCGATGGAAAGGGGGTGTGACATTCATTTTTTGTCAATATTCATTGTTTTATCCTTCATAGAAAAATGTAAAATTCCATTATGTTCTTTAAGGCGGTCTGTCATAACTTTTTTAGCGTTCAATCAGATATTATTGTGAGGTTTTGTAGTAGTGTTCCTAAAAATAGATATAGTGGCCCCCAGACACATTTTTTTCCTCTAAATGTGGCCCCCGAGTCAAAATAAATGCCCAGGCCTGTTCTAAAGCTTAGTGATACATCACATATATCAGATAGTAAGTGGGTTTATTTTGTATCCTTTGTGTTCATATTTCACTGTTTGTTGCATTTTGGATGTGTTTCACTTGATTGCAAAATGTGTCGATGGAAAAGGGTGTGACATTTATATTGTGTCAATATTCAGTGTTTTATCCTTCATAGAAAAATGTAAAATTCCATCACTTTTTTAAGGCGGTCTTTCATAAAGTTTTTAGCATTCAATCAGACATTATTGTAAGGTTTTGTATCAGTATGCCTAAAAATATATATACTGGCCCCCAGACACATTTTTTTTCTAAATGTGGCCCCCCGAGTCAAAATAACTGCCCAGGCCTGCCTTCATATTTCAGTTTGTTGCATTTTTGTTGTGTTTCACTTGATTGTAAAATATGTCGATGGAAAGGGGGTGTGACATTCATTTTTTGTCAATATTCATTGTTTTATCCTTCATAGAAAAATGTAAAATTCCATTACGTTCTTTAAGGCGGTCCGTCATAACTATTTTAGCGTTCAATCAGACATTATTGTGATGTTCTGTATTAGTGTTCCTAAAAATAGATATAATGGCCCCCAGACACAATTTTTTCTCTAAATGTGGCCCCTGAGTCAAAATAACTGCCCAGGCCTGTTCTAAAGCTTAGTGATACATCACATATATCAGATAGTAAGTGGGTTTATTGTGTATCCTTTGTGTTCATATTTCACGGTTTGTTGCATTTTGGATGCGTTTCACTTGATTGCAAAATGTGTCGATGGAAAAGGGTGTGACATTTATATTTTGTCAATATTCAGTGTTTTATCCTTCATAGAAAAATGTAAAATTCCATTACGTTTTTTAAGGCGGTCTGTCATAACTTTTTTTAGCGTTCAATCAGACATTATTGTGAGGTTTTGTATAAATATGCCTAAAAATAGATATACCGGCCCCCCGAACACATCTTTTTTTCTAAGTGTGGCCCCCCGAGTCAAAATAACTGCCCAGGCCTGCCTTCATAATACAGCTTGTTGCATTTTTGTTGAGTTTCACTTGATTGTAGATTATGTCGATGGAAAAATTCATATTTTGTCAATATTCAGTGTTTTATCCTTTATAGAAAAATGTAAAACTCCATTATGTTTTTTTAAGGCGGTCTGTCATAACGTTTTTAGCGTTCAATCAGACATTATTGTGAGGTTTTGTATTAGTGTTCCTAAAAATAGATATAGTGGCCCCCAGACACATTTTTTTTTCTCTAAATGTGGCCCCTAAGTCAAAATAACTGCCTAGGCCTGTTCTAAAGCTTAGTGATACATCACATATATCAGATAGTAAGTGGGTTTATTTTGTATCCTTTGTGTTCATATTTCACTGTTTGTTGCATTTTGGATGCGTTTCACTTGATTGCAAAATGTGTCGATGGAAAAGGGTGTGACATTTATATTGTGTCAATATTCAGTGTTTTATCCTTCATAGAAAAATGTAAAATTCCATCACTTTTTTTAAGGCGGTCTTTCATAAAGTTTTTAGCATTCAATCAGACATTATTGTAAGGTTTTGTATCAGTATGCCTAAAAATATATATACTGGCCCCCAGACACATTTTTTTTCTAAATGTGGCCCTCCGAGTCAAAATAACTGCCCAGGCCTGCCTTCATATTTCACTGTTTGTTGCATTTTTGTTGTGTTTCACTTGATTGTAAAATGTGTCGATCGAAAGGGGTGTGACGTTTATATTTTGTCAATATTCATTGTTTTATCCTTCATAGAAAAATGTAAAATTCCATCACTTTTTTAAGGCGGTCTTTCATAAAGTTTTTAGCATTCAATCAGACATTATTGTAAGGTTTTGTATCAGTATGCCTAAAAATATATATACTGGCCCCCAGACACATTTTTTTTCTAAATGTGGCCCTCCGAGTCAAAATAACTGCCCAGGCCTGCCTTCATATTTCACTGTTTGTAGCATTTTTGTTGAGTTTCACACTATTGTAAAATATGTCGATGGAAAGGGGTGTGACATTCATATGTTGTCAATATTCAGTGTTTTATCCTCTGTAGAAAAACGTAAAATTCCACTATATTTTTTAAGGCGGTCTGTCATAACGTTTTTAGCGTTCAATCAGACATTATTGTGAGCTTTTGTAGTAGTGTTCTTAAAAATAGATATAGTGGCCCCCAGACACATTTTTTTCTCTAAATGTGGCACCTGAGTCAAAATAACTGCCCAGGCCTGTTCTAAAGCTTAGTGATACATCACATATATCAGATAGTAAGTGGGTTTATTGTGTATCCTTTGTGTTCATATTTCACTGTTTGTTGCATTTTTGTTGTGTTTCACTTGACTGTAAAATATGTCGATGGAAAGGGGTGTGACATTTATATTTTGTCAATATTCATTGTTTTATCCTTCATAGAAAAATGTAAAATTCCATCACTTTTTAAGGCGGTCTTTCATAAAGTTTTTAGCATTCAATCAGACATTATTGTAAGGTTTTGTATCAGTATGCCTAAAAATATATATACTGGCTCCCAGACACATTTTTTTTTCTAAATGTGGCCCCCCGAGTCAAAATAACTGCCCAGGCCTGCCTTCATATTTCACTGTTTGTAGCATTTTTGTTGAGTTTCACTTGATTATAAAATATGTCAATCGAAAGTGGGTGAGAATTTCATATTTTGTCAATATTCAGTGTTTTATCGTTCGTAAAAACAATACAATTCCATTACGTTTTTTAAGGCGGTCTGTCATAACGTTTTTAGCATACAATCAGACATTATTGTGAGGTTTTGTATTAATGTCCCTAAAAATAGATAAGACATATTTTTTTCTCTAAATGTGGCCCCCGAGTCAAAATAACTGCCCAGGCCAGCCTTCATATTTCACTGTTTGTTGCGTGTCACTTGATTGTAAAATATATCGACCGAAAGGGGGTGTGACAATATTATTTTGTCAATATTCAGTGTTTTATCCTTCAAAGAAAAATGTAAAATTCCTTTGGGTTTTTTAAGGCGGTCTGTCATAACGTTTTAGCATTCAATCAGACATTATTGTGAGGTTTTGTATTACTAAAAATAGATATACCGACCCCCAGACACATTTTTTTTTCTAAATGTGGCCCCCCGAGTCAAAATAACTGCCCAGGCCTGCCTTCATATTTCAGTTTGTTGCATTTTTGTTGTGTTTCACTTGATTGTAAAATATGTCGATGGAAAGGGGGTGTGACATTCATTTTTTGTCAATATTCATTGTTTTATCCTTCATAGAAAAATGTAAAATTCCATTACGTTCTTTAAGGCGGTCTCTCATAACTTTTTTAGCGTTCAATCAGACATTATTGTGAGGTTTTGTAGTAGTGTTCCTAAAAATAGATATAGTGGCCCCCAGACACATTTTTTTTCCTCTAAATGTGGCCCCCGAGTCAAAATAAATGCCCAGGCCTGTTCTAAAGCTTAGTGATACATCACATATATCAGATAGTAAGTGGGTTTATTTTGTATCCTTTGTGTTCATATTTCACTGTTTGTTGCATTTTGGATGTGTTTCATTTGATTGCAAAATGTGTCGATGGAAAAGGGGTGTGACATTTATATTGTGTCAATATTCAGTGTTTTATCCTTCATAGAAAAATGTAAAATTCCATCACTTTTTTAAGGCGGTCTTTCATAAAGTTTTTAGCATTCAATCAGACATTATTGTAAGGTTTTGTATCAGTATGCCTAAAAATATATATACTGGCCCCCAGACACATTTTTTTTCTAAATGTGGCCCTCCGAGTCAAAATAACTGCCCAGGCCTGCCTTCATATTTCAGTTTGTTGCATTTTTGTTGTGTTTCACTTGATTGTAAAATATGTCGATGGAAAGGGGGTGTGACATTCATTTTTTGTCAATATTAATTGTTTTATCCTTCATAGAAAAATGTAAAATTCCATTACGTTCTTTAAGGCGGTCTGTCATAACTTTTTTAGCGTTCAATCAGACATTATTGTGATGTTTTGTATTAGTGTTCCTAAAAATAGATATAATGGCCCCCAGACACATTTTTTTCTCTAAATGTGGCCCCTGAGTCAAAATAACTGCCCAGGCCTGTTCTAAAGCTTAGTGATACATCACATATATCAGATAGTAAGTGGGTTTATTTTGTATCCTTTGTGTTCATATTTCACTGTTTGTTGCATTTTGGATGTGTTTCACTTGATTGCAAAATGTGTCGATGGAAAAGGGGTGTGACATTTATATTTTGTCAATATTCAGTGTTTTATCCTTCATAGAAAAATGTAAAATTCCATCACTTTTTTTAAGGTGGTCTTTCATAAAGTTTTTAGCATTCAATCAGACATTATTGTAAGGTTTTGTATCAGTATGCCTAAAAATATATATAGTGGCCCCCAGACACATTTTTTTTCAAAATGTGGCCCCCCGAGTCAAAATAACTGCCCAGGCCTGCCTTCATATTTCACTGTTTGTAGCATTTTTGTTGAGTTTCACTTGATTGTAAAATGTGTCGATGGAAAGGGGTGTGACATTCATATGTTGTCAATATTCAGTGTTTTATCCTCTGTAGAAAAACGTAAAATTCCACTATATTTTTTTAAGGCGGTCTGTCATAACGTTTTTAACGTTCAATCAGACATTATTGTGAGCTTTTGTAGTAGTGTTCTTAAAAACAGATATAGTGGCCCCCAGACACATTTTTTTCTCTAAATGTGGCACCTGAGTCAAAATAACTGCCCAGGCCTGTTCTAAAGCTTAGTGATACATCACATATATCAGATGGTAAGTGGGTTTATTGTGTATCCTTTGTGTTCATATTTCACTGTTTGTTGCATTTTTGTTGTGTTTCACTTGACTGTAAAATATGTCGATGGAAAGGGGGTGTGACGTTTATATTTTGTCAATATTCAGTGTTTTATCCTTCATAGAAAACTGTAAAATTCCATTACGTTTTTTAAGGTGGTCTGTCATAACTTTTTTTAGTGTTCAATCAGACATTATTGTGAGGTTTTGTATAAGTATGCCTAAAAATAGATATACCGGCCCCCCGAACACATCTTTTTTTCTAAGTGTGGCCCCCCGAGTCAAAATAACTGCCCAGGCCTGCCTTCATATTACAGCTTGTTGCATTTTTGTTGAGTTTCACTTGATTGTAGATTATGTCGATGGAAAAATTCATATTTTGTCAATATTCAGTGTTTTATCCTTTATAGAAAAATGTAAAACTCCATTATGTTTTTTTAAGGCGGTCTGTCATAACGTTTTTAGCGTTCAATCAGACTTTATTGTGAGGTTTTGTATTAGTGTTCCTAATAATAGATATAGTGGCCCCCAGACACATTTTTTTTTCTCTAAATGTGGCCCCTAAGTCAAAATAACTGCCCAGGCCTGTTCTAAAGCTTAGTGATACATCACATATATCAGATAGTAAGTGGGTTTATTTTGTATCCTTTGTGTTCATATTTCACTTTTTGTTGCATTTTTGTTGCGTTTCACTTGATTATAAAATATGTCAATCGAAAGTGGGTGAGATTTCATATTTTGTCAATATTCAGTGTTTTATCGTTCGTAGAAAACATTACAATTCCATTACGTTTTTTAAGGCGGTCTGTCATAACGTTTTTAGCATACAATCAGACATTATTGTGAAGTTTTGTATTAATGTCCCTAAAAATAGATAAGACATATTTTTTTCTCTAAATGTGGCCCCCGAGTCAAAATAACTGCCTAGGCCAGCCTTCATATTTCACTGTTTGTTGCATTTCACTTGATTGTAAAATATGTCGATGAAAAGGGGGTGTGACAATATTATTTTGTCAATATTCGTGGTTTTATCATTCATAGAAAAATGTAAAATTCCATTACGTCTTTTAAGGCGGTCTGTCTTAACGTTTTTAGCGTTCAATCAGACATTATTGTGAGGTTTTGTAGTAGTGTTCCTGAAAATAGATATAAATGGCCCCCAGACACATTTTTTTTTCTCTAAATGTGGCCCCTGAGTCAAAATAACTGCCCAGGCCTGTTCTAAAGCTTAGTGATACATCACATATATCAGATAGTAAGTGGGTTTATTGTGTATCCTTTGTGTTCAAATTTCACTGTTTGTTGCATTTTTGTTGTGTTTCACTTGATTGTAAAATGTGTCGATGGAAAGGGGGTGTGATGTTTATATTTTGTCAATATTCAGTGTTTTATCCTTCATAGAAAACTGTAAAACTCCATTAAGTTGTTTAAGGCGGTCTCTCATAACTTTTTTTAGCGTTCAATCAGACATTATTGTGAGGTTTTGTATAAGTATGCCTAAAAATAGATATACCGGCCCCCTGTACACATCTTTTTTTCTAAATGTGGCCCCCCCGAGTCAAAATAACTGCCCAGGCCTGCCTTCATATTACAGCTTGTTGCATTTTTGTTGAGTTTCACTTGATTGTAGATTATGTCGATGGAAAGGGGGTGTGACGTTCATATTTTGTCAATATTCAGTGTTTTATCCTTTGTAGAAAAATGTAAAACTCCATTATGTTTTTTTTTAAAGCGGTCTGTCATAACGTTTTTAGCGTTCAATCAGACATCATTGTGAGCTTTTGTATAAGTGTTCCTAAAAATAGATATACCGGCCCCCTGTACACATCTTTTTTTCTAAATGTGGCCCCCCGAGTCAAAATAACTGCCCAGGCCTGCCTTCATATTTCAGTTTGTTGCATTTTTGTTGTGTTTCACTTGATTGTAAAATATGTCGATGGAAAGTGGGTGTGACATTCATTTTTTGTCAATATTCATTGTTTTATCCTTCATAGAAAAATGTAAAATTCCATTATGTTCTTTAAGGCGGTCTGTCATAACTTTTTTAGCGTTCAATCAGATATTATTGTGAGGTTTTGTAGTAGTGTTCCTAAAAATAGATATAGTGGCCCCCAGACACATTTTTTTCCTCTAAATGTGGGCCCCGAGTCAAAATAACTGCCCAGGCCTGCCTTCATATTTCACTGTTTGTTGCATTTTTGTTGTGTTTCACTTGATTGTAAAATGTGTCGATCGAAAGGGGTGTGACGTTTATATTTTGTCAATATTCAGTGTTTTATCCTTCATAGATAAATGTAAAATTCCATTACGTTCTTTAAGGCGGTCTCTCATAACTTTTTTAGCGTTCAATCAGACATTATTGTGAGGTTTTGTATTAGTGTCCCTAAAAATAGATATACCGGCCCCCAAAACAGATTTTTTTTTCTAAATGTGGCCCCTGAGTCAAAATAACTGCCCAGGCCTGCCTTTATATTTTACTGTTTGTTGCATTTTTGTTGTGTTTCACTTGATTGTAAAATGTGTCGATCGAAAGGGGTGTGATGTTTATATTTTGTCAATATTCATTGTTTTATCCTTCATAGAAAAATGTAAAATTCCATTATGTTTTTTAAGGCGGTCTGTCATAACGTTTTTAGCGTTCAATCAGACATTATTGTGAGGTTTTGTAGTAGTGTTCCTAAAAATATATATAGTGGCCCCCAGACACATTTTTTTTTCTCTAAATGTGGGCCCCGAGTCAAAATAAATGCCCAGGCCTGATATTGAGGATCTTTGACAAGTATTGTTTTTCTCTCTCCAAGTCTTTGAAGAGGATCAAAGAAGTCATAACGATCTTTGTTTGCTCTGTCCTTTGCGAGGTTGAAGTCATAGTTGAAAATGATGATGACTGCACCTGAGGGAATAACACATCGCCAGTGAAGATAAGTTTGACCTGCTACCTGGATTTTTTTTTTTTGGAGTAGACCAGACCGGGTCCATCTGCATGCGCAAGTGGACACCTTTAACGGGCATATCATTACGGAGCAAGGATGGGGCGACCTTGCCTGGGAGCGCCTGTGCCGGGATGACGGGAGACTTGTGAAAGTCAAACAGCTACTTAGAAGTTGAAGGTGCGTGCCAGCTGACGTGAAAAATCTGGTTTGTTGGCCTCGGGGGCAAGGCGAGGAATGTTGATGGGGAAGGCGGGGGCAAAGAAGCTGAAGGCGCCCGCGATTACTCTCCGAAGCGTGCGGCGCTCTGCTTGACAAGCCGCCGCCGCCGCATGACGGGACCACCTTCCCGCTATGACCTCCAGACAATGGTCGTATGTTCGGAACCGCTCGTTGCGAGTGAGCTGAATAAGACGGAGGGATTGGGGGGGGGGCTTAACCAAGACACAGCTCCACGTTCCAGCTCAGTCGTGCGCATCCAATCAATTACTGTAATTGGCTCCAGCTGTATGGCGGAAAGTAAACATTGAGCAAGTAGTATAGCAGCTAATGACTGCACCTCTAAGGATATCAATGTTGTCCTACGACGCGCTACAACACATGTCCTCAGTGGACAATACTCCAGAAATGTATACACAGTGGGGCAAAAAAGTATTTAGTCAGCCAGCGATTGTGCAAGTTCTCCCACTTAAAATGATGACAGAGGTCTGTAATTTTCATCATAGGTACACTTCAACTGTGACAGAATGTGAAAAAAAAAATCCAGGAATTTTAAATAATTTATTTCTAAATTATGGTGGAAAATGAGTATTTGGTCAACCATCCAAAGCTCTCACTGATGGAAGGAGGTTTTGGCTCCAAATCTCACGATACATGGCCTCATTCATTCTTTCCTTAACATGGATCAATCGTCCTGTCCCCTTAGCAGAAAAACAGCCCCAAAGCATGATGTTTCCACTTCCATGCTTCACAGTAGGTGTGGTGTTCCTGGGATGCAACTCAGTATTCTTCTTCCTGAGTTTATACCAAAAAGTTCTAGTTTGGTTTCATCTGACCACATGACATTCTCCCAATCCTCTGCTGTATCATCCATGTATCCATTTTCGTATAAACTCAACTCGTCGTGTTTGGAGGAAGAAGAATATTGAGTTGCATCCCAAGAACACCATACCTACTGTGAAGCATGGGGGTGGAAACATCATCCTTTGGGGCTGTTTTTCTGCTAAGGGGACAGGACGATTGATCCGTGTAAGGAAAGAATGAATGTGGCCATGTATCGTGAGATTTTGAGCCAAAACCTCCTTCCATCAGTGAGAGCTTTGAATGGTTGACCAAATACTTATTTTCCTCCATAATTTCCAAATAAATTCTTTAAAATTCCTACAATGTGAATTCCTGGATTTTTTCATCACATTCTGTCTCTCACAGTTGAAGTGTACCTATGATGAAAATTACAGACCTCTGTCATCATTTTAAGTGGGAGAACTTGCACAATCAGTGGCAGACTAAATACCTTTTTGCCCCACTTAAATAAAGCCAAAAATGCAATTTTTGGTGGTGCCCTTTATTTAGAAAAGTATTAAAAAGTACCAAAATATTTTTAGTACCAGTATCAAAATGTTGGTATTGGGACAACACTATTGTTTACTATTTTCACTATTTTATTTGAGGAAAAAATTGCTCTCAGATTGCAATACTAAATCATATGTTTAATGTACCCTAAGATTTTTTGTCAAAATAAATCCAATGGCGACATTTTTTGTGGTCCCCTTTATTTAGAAAAGTATTGAAAAGCACCAAAATAATTTTCGTACCGGTACCAAAATATTGGTATCGGGACAACACTATTGTCTACCATGTTCACTATTTTATTTAAGGACAAACTTGCAATAAGAAACATATGTTTAACGTACCCTAAGATGTATTTTTAAAATAAAACCAAAAATGCATTTTTTGGTGGTCCCCTTTATTTAGAAAAATATCGAAAAATACCAAAAAGCATCAAAATAATTTTAGTACTGGTGCCAAAGTATTGGTATCGGGACAACACTATTGTCTACTATTTTCACTATTTTATTTAAGGACAAAATTGCTCTCCGATTGCAATAATAAATTATATGTTTAATATACCCTAACATTTGTTTTTAAATAAAGCCAAAAATGCAATTTTTGGTGGAGCCCTTTATTAAGAAAAGTATTAAAAAGTACCAAAATATTTTTAGTACCAGTACCAAAATGTTGGTATAGGGATAACACTATTGTTTACTATTTTCACTATTTTATTTGAGGAAAAAATTGCTCTCAGATTGCAATAATAAATCATATGTTTAATGTACCCTAAGATTTTTTGTCAAAATAAATCCAATGATGACATTTTTTGTGGTCCCCTTTATTTAGAAAAGTATTGAAAAGCACCAAAATAATTTTGGTACCGGTACCAAAATATTGGTATCGGGAAAACACTATTGTCTACCATGTTCACTATTTTATTTAAGGACAAACTTGCAATAAGAAACATATGTTTAACGTACCCTAAGATTTATTTTTAAAATAAAGCCAAAAATGCATTTTTTGGTGGTCCCCTTTATTTAGAAAAATATCGAAAAATACCAAAAAGCATCAAAATAATTTTAGTACTGGTGCCAAAGTATTGGTATCGGGACAACACTATTGTCTACTATTTTCACTATTTTATTTAAGAACAAAATTGCTCTCCGATTGCAATAATAAACTATATGTTTAATATACCCTAACATTTGTTTTTAAATAAAGCCAAAAATGCACTTTTTGGTGGTGCCCTTTATTTAGAAAAGTATTGAAAAGTACCAAAATATTTTTAGTACCAGTACCAAAATGTTGGTATAGGGATAACACTATTGTCTACTATTTTCACTATTTTATTTGAGGAAAAAATTGCTCTCAGATTGCAATAATAAATCATATGTTTAATGTACCCTAAGATTTTTTGTTAAAATAAATCCAATGGCGACATTTTTTGTGGTCCCCTTTATTTAGAAAAGTATTGAAAAGCACCAAGATAATTTTGGTACCGGTACCAAAATATTGGTATCGGGACAACACTATTGTCTACCATGTTCACTATTTTATTTAAGGACAAACTTGCAATAAGAAACATATGTTTAACGTACCCTAAGATTTATTTTTAAAATAAAGCCAAAAATGCATTTTTTGGTGGTCCCCTTTATTTAGAAAAATATCGAAAAATACCAAAAAGCATCAAAATTATTTTAGTACTGGTGCCAAAGTATTGGTATCGGGACAACACTATTGTCTACTATTTTCACTATTTTATTTAAGAACAAAATTGCTCTCCGATTGCAATAATAAATTATATGTTTAATATACCCTAACATTTGTTTTTAAATAAAGC
Organism: Nerophis ophidion; assembly: GCF_033978795.1. NCBI lineage: Eukaryota > Metazoa > Chordata > Actinopteri > Syngnathiformes > Syngnathidae > Nerophis > Nerophis ophidion. The sequence continues at coordinate 5,141,143 of NC_084639.1, read as the reverse complement.
CAAAAATGCAATTTTTGGTGGTGCCCTTTATTTAGAAAAGTATTGAAAAGTACCAAAATATTTTTAGTACCAGTACCAAAATGTTGGTATAGGGATAACACTATTGTCTACTATTTTCACTATTTTATTTGAGGAAAAAATTGCTCTCAGATTGCAATAAAAAAATCATATGTTTAATGGTCCCTAAGATTTTTTGTTAAAATAAAACCAATGATGACATTTTTTGTGGTCCCCTTTATTTAGAAAAGTATTGAAAAGCTCCAAAATTTTGGCACCGGTACCAAAATATTGGTATCGGAACAACACTACTGTCTACCATGTTCACTATTTTATTTAAGGACAAACTTGCAATAAGAAACATATGTTTAATGCACCCTGAGATTTATTTAAAAAAAACAGCCAAAAAATGCTAATTTTGGTGGTCCCCTTTATTTAAAAAAATATCGAAAAGTACCCAAAAGTTTCAAAATAATTTTAGTACTGGTGCCAAAGTATTGGTATCGGGACAACACTATTGTCTACTATTTTCACTATTTTATTTAAGGACAAAATTGCAATAATAAACTATATGTTTAATATACCCTAACATTTGTTTTTAAATAAAGCCAAAAATGCAATTTTTGGTGGTGCCCTTTATTTAGAAAAGTATTGAAAAGTACCAAAATATTTTTAGTACCAGTACCAAAATGTTGGTATAGGGATAACACTATTGTCTACTATTTTCACTATTTTATTTGAGGAAAAAATTGCTCTCAGATTGCAATAATAAATTATATATTTAATGTAAACTATTATGTGTTTTTAAATTTCTGGTGGTGCCTTTTATTTGGAAAAGTATTGAAAAGCACCAAAATAATTTTAGTACCAGTACCAAAATGTTATTGGGACAACACTATTTTCTACTATTTTCACTATTTTATTTGAAGAAAAAATTGCTCTCAGATTGCAATAATAAATCATATGTTTAATGTACCCTAAGATTTTTTGTTAAAATAAATCTAATGGCGACATTTTTTGTGGTCCCCTTTATTTAGAAAAGTATTGAAAAGCACCAAAATTTTGGCACCGGTACCAAAATATTGGTATCGAGATAACACTATTGTCGACCATGCTTACTATTTTATTTAAGGACAAACTTGCAATAAGAAACATATGTTCAATGTACCCTAAGATTTATTTTTAAAAAACAGCCAAAAAGTGCACATTTTGGTGGTCCCCTTTATTTAAAAAAATATCGAAAAGTACCAAAAGGTTTCAAAATAATTTTAGTACCGATGTAAAAAATATTGTTATCAGGACAACACTAGTACAATCGTAACATTTCATCAGTTAGTCAGGTATTAAAATGTTAACAAGTAAACAGATTAAAATAGATTAGATTAGATTAGATAGTACTTTATTCATTCCGTCAGGAGAGTTCCTTCAGGAAAATTACAATTTTCAGCATACAAATAGCATACAAACCAGTTTGTGTTGTAAAATTATTTATGTATTGACTGCTGATTCAAGGATTATTCATTGAAAACCCAAAAAACTGTTTATTTTAGTGAATTTCCGGCTGCCTTTTCTCCCTTTTATTTCCTATTTCCCTACTAAATACCTCCATGGGGATGTAGATTTTTCCTAAAACGTGTTTGGTATTTTCCAATTAAGTTCAATTGTGACATTCACGGCCGAAAGAATTGAGTTTTTTTTTAAATAAAAACACCCGCAGGGCCTGTTGGTTTGTGTTGGTGTTCCATCTTTTGGAACGCCGTTGTTTGTCTTCAGTATTTTTCTGGTGATGATGGCTCGCCCGTGCTTGCAGAGGAAATAAGTCACGGGAGTGCAGAAGGATACAGGTGGGAAATTGGATCTCAGGAGAGACTTGTGGTAGGACTGGGAGAAGCCCTGTAAGTCCATTTTAATGACACATTTTTGACGGACAAATGATTGGAAAAAAAACTTCATTGGAAGTTAGCGAGCTGAAGAAAATATTAGGTTTTGTAGTTTTCAGTTCAATCTTTGCAGTAATACTAGAAATACTGTAATTATAACCAGAGTGTTACTTGGAAAATAATTGGAGAATGGCTGCTATTTCTCAAACATAAAATTCTAGAATTTTTTTTACCTCTGTCAGGTTCAATCAATCAATCAATCAATGTTTATTTATATAGCCCCAAATCACAAATGTCTCAAAGGACTGCACAAATCATTTTGACAACAACATCCTCGGAAGAACCCACAAAAGGGCAAGGAAAACTCACACCCAGTGGGCAGGGAGAATTCACATTCAGTGGGACGCCAGTGACAATGCTGACTATGAGAAACCTTGGAGAGGACCTCAGATGTGGGCAACCGCCCCTCTCTAGGGGACCGAAAGCAATGGATGTCGAGCGGGTCTAACATGATACTGTGAAAGTTCAATCCATAGTGGCTCCAAGACAGCAGTGAGAGTCCCGTCCACAGGAAACCATCTCAAGCGGATCAGCAGTGTAGAGATGTCCCCAACCGATACAGGCGAGCGGTCCATCCTGGGTCCCGACGAGCGGTCCATCCTGGGTCTCGACTCTGGACAGTCAGTACTTCATCCAGGTTATGTACTGTATTATCAGATTTATAGTTTTAAGTCACACTTACCTAATTTTAGAAGAAATAAATAATTGTACATATATTAGCCACACCGGACAATAACCTGCAGATATGCACTGATACAAAAGATGTTGTAAAGGTTAATTTATATACGTTAATCGTTTACAAACGGTGCCTGAAACAAGGCAGTAAAACGGCTGATCAAACAAAACAGAAGTTATCGTCATGGGCTCACTAGCTGCGGAAGCTCGCTCTCCAATAAACTAAACAGACTCAATAACTCCACGGTGACGTTTCGGTGAATTTACAGAGGAATTTGTGAAAGTGAAACAACACAAAAAGAATGCCATTTTAAGTTAATAATCGTAAAAATGTCGATTAGCTACTGCTAAAGACACTAGCTTGGATGATTTATGATAGTACACACAAATATGCATGAAAACACTCCACACATCACAAATGGGACGGTTTAGTAAGTAAGACTTGTTTTAGTTATATTGTAAAATGTGCAAATGTTGCTTGGAGTGATGAATGAGCAAAAGCTATAGACGTTGTTTACTTCCGTTCAAATGTCATGTGGCCTGATAACCTATAGTACACGAAAAGGGACCGACAGTGGCCGTGCGCAACCCGAGGGTCCCTGGTTCAATCCCCACCTAGTACCAACCTCGTCACGTCCGTTGTGTCCTGAGCAAGACACTTCACCCTTGCTCCTGATGGGTGCTGGTTAGCGCCTTGCATGGCAGCTCCCTCCATCAGTGTGTGAATGTGTGGGTAAATGTGGAAGTAGTGTCAAAGCGCTTTGAGTACCTTGAAGGTAGAAAAGTGCTATACAAGTACAACCAATTTACCATTAATTGATATATATATATATATATATATATATATATATATATATATATATATATATATATATATATATATATATATATATATATATATATATATATATTCAGGAGATTGGGGGTGGAGCTAAGGGGGAGGAGTATATTTATAGCTAGAATTCACTCAAATTCAAGTATTTCTTATATATATATATGTACATATATATATATAAGAAATACTTGAATTTGAGTGAATTCTAGCTCAAATTCAAGTATTTTTTATACATATAGATATGAAATACTTGAATTTGTGTGAATTCTAGCTATAAATATACTCCTATATATATATATATATATATATATACATATATATATACATATATATACATATATATATACATATATATATATATATATATATATATGTATATATATGTATATATATGTATATATATATGTATATATATATATATATATATATATATATATATAAGAAATGCTTACATTTGACTGAATTTTAGCTATAAATATACTCCTATATATATATATATATATATATATATATATATATATATATATAGGAGTATATTTATAGCTAAAATTCAGTCAAATGTAAGCATTTCTTATATATATATATATATATATATATATATATATATATATATATATATATATACACACAGTATATATATAAGATTCTTATATATATATAAGAATCTTATGTATAAGAAGATTTTATATATATATATAAGAAATGCTTACATTTGAGTGAATTCTAGCTATAAATATACTCCTCCCCCCTTACCAATCCCCCCAATACCCCCCTTCCCCAATCTCCCGAATTCAGAGGTCTCAAGGTTGGCAAGTATGTTGCACTCATTTTAATCCCATTACAAATTTGATGGACCCCCTTAAAAGTAGTTGGTGGACTGAAATGACAAACAAAGTGACTCAGTGAGGAAATTCCATAAAGTAAGAAGCTTGCATGAAAAATAGTGAATTAGTGAAGTGAATTATATTTATATAGCGCTTTTCTCTAGTGACTCAAAGCGCTTTGCATGGTGAAACCCGAAATGTAAGTTCCATTTAAAGCAGTTTGGGTGGCACTGGGAGCAGTTGGGTAAAGTGTCTTGCCCAAGGACACAACGGCAGTGACGTGGGGATCGAACCTGGAACCCTGAAGTTGCTGGCACGGCCTCTCTACCAACCGAGCTATACCGCCCCAAATATAGTTTAATCAGTTTCATTTTTTGGAAGTGTAAAACGCATTTTTAAGTAATATACTTGCAACACAGTTCAAGCAGACTATCATCAAACTGGAATGGTCGTTTCAGGCGAGTTCCGTGATGTTTAGGTGTCGGCGTGGGCAGCTGGAGGCGGCGTCGAGCGTTGATGGAGAGCGCCGTGAGACAATTTAACACCGACGCCAAACCAAACCGCTTCTTGTTTTGTTTTTTTTTATTCCCCGGCAGTCATTAGAGATGCTGTTTCGGCTTCTGCTCGCTGGTCGCGGGATGTCGCCGCCTCAGGCCACAGCGGGGTCGTCATCAAAGTGACGAGTGTCACTTTTGAAAACCGGACCGAGTGGAGAAACCGGGAAGTGACAATGGAGGTCCTGCCCGCGGGTAAATAAGATGGATATTCTAGTCTTACATCATTAAACACATTCTTGTACCTGCAAGATACTCTTAGGCTGTGTCGGGTCCAGGCAAAAATGTAAAACATTATGTCATGTCTTGTGATCATCTTTTGTTGAGTTATGTTCTCTCACAAACCCCATTTCCATATGAGTTGGGAAATTGAGTTAGATGTAATTATAAACAGAATACAATGATTTGCAAATAATTTTCAACCCATATTCAGGTGAATATGCTACAAAGACAACATATTTCATGTTCAAACTCATAAACTTTTTGCAAATAATAATTAACTTAGAATTTCATGGCTGCAACACGTGCCAAAGTAGTTGGGAAAGGGCATGTTCACCACTGTGTTACATCACCTTTTCTTTTAACAACACTCAATAAACGTTTGGGAACTGAGGAAACTAATTGTTGAAGCTTTGAAAGTGGAATTCTTTCTCATTCTTGTTTTATGTAGAGCTTCAGTCCTTCAACAGTCTGGGATCTCCGCTGTCGTATTTTACGCTTCATAATGCGCCACACATTTTAAATGGGAGACAGGTCTGGACTGCAGGCGGGCCAGGAAAGTACCCGCACTCTTTTTTTACGAAGCCACTCTGTTGGAACACATGCTGAATGTGGCTTGGCATTGTCTTGCTGAAATAAGCAGGAGTGTCCATGAAAAATACGGCGCTAAGATGGCAGCATATGTTATTCCAAAACCTGTACGTACCTTTCAGCATTAATGGTGCCTTCACAGATGTGTAAGTTACCCATGCCTTGGGCACTAATGCACCCCCATACCATCACAGATGCTGGCTTTTGAACTTTGCGTCGATAACAGTCTGGATGGTTCGCTTCCCCTTTGGTCCCGATGACACAATGTCGAATATTTCCAAAAACAATTTGAAATGTGGACTCGTCAAACCACAGAACACTTTTCCACTTTGCATTAGTCCATCTAAGATGATATCGGGACCAAAGAAGCCGGCGGCGTTTCTGGATGTTGTTGATAACTGGCTTTGGCTTTGCATAGTAGAGCTTTAACTTGCACTTACAGATGTAGTGACGAACTGTATTTAGTGACAGTGGTTTTCTGAAGTGTTCCTGAGCCTATGTGGTGATATCCTTTAGAGATTGATGTCGGTTTTTGATAGAGTGCCGTCTGAGGGATCGAAGGTTACGGTCATTCAATGTTGGTTTCCGGCCATGCCGCTTACGTGAAGTGATTTCTCCAGATTCTCTGAACCTTTTGATGATATTATAGACCGTAGATGTTGAAATCCCTAAATTTAAACACTTCAGAAAACCACTGTCACTAAATACAGTTTGTCGCTACACCTGTAAGTGTAAGTTAAAGCTCTACTATGCTTACCGACCTTGAAGCTATTTCATTTGGTACAGGGTGCAATGATAAGTGTGAGCAGTAAATGGCAGTCACACATAAGCTATGTGTAGACTGCAATATGACTCAAGTAAACAACAACCTACATTTTATATGGTCCATTGAAAATATAGAATATTACACACGGCGCTCAAAAATGTATTAAAATGTTTTAGGACGACTTTGATAAGCTATGAAGCTGCACCGCTTGTTGGATTGTACTGTGCTTCAACATAAGAGTATTATTATGGTGTGTGTATAAGGTAAGACATTATCTGGCGTTTTGTTTCGCAATATTATGCAAAAGCAACTTTTCTTACCTACTGGTACCTGCTGATCTGTATTTGGGATCTGCATGAATCCTGAAAAATTGTGCGAGTCCGCCTTTGTAGTCTGTGAAACACCATAGTCAATAAGCTTATTCTTTTTTCTCTATCCTCTTGTTATGTGACATTCATCCTCTGCTGTTGCCATTTCTAATATAAAGTATTGTAAAGTTCTTACTTATATCTGTCAGTAAACTCGCCATGAAAGTACTAAAACAAACCGGTGTAGTGAGTTTATATTATTCACTCAGGGGCCTTTAGTTATTAGAGGGTTCCGGTCGGACAGTTTTTCCTAGGACACATGGTGGTGTTGTTTATGGATGAGGAGATACTGCTCTGTTATTCCATCCATCTTCAACCGCTTATCCGGAATCGGGGCGAAAGGACCTCACTTCGCTCCTAAATATTCCAAAGTCAAGAGTTGGCTTTATTATAAGAAAATAGAAGAATTTGGGAACAACAGCAACTCACGCAAACTGACAGATGTGTAAGTGCAAAGTGCAAAGACTTTCTGCACAGTCAGTTGCTACAGAGCTCCAAACTTCCCGTGACCTTCCAATTAGCCCACGTACAGTACGCAGGGAGCTTCATGGAATGGGTTTCCATGGCCGAGCAGCTGCATCTAAGCCATACATCACCAAGTCCAATGCAGTGGTGTAAAGCACGTTGCCACTGGACTCTAGAGCAGTGGAGACGCGTCTGTGTCTGGGTTTGGAGGTTGCCATGAGAACGGTATATTTCGGACTGCATTGTACCGAGTGTGAAATTTGGTGGAGGAGGAATTACGGTGTGGGGTTGTTTTTCAGAAGTTGTAGTTAATATTTGCAGTCCAGGCTCCAACATGATGATTCCCTGCAGCGAATCCACAAATCCTAGTTGCTTAGGAACCGCTTCCCAAAGAGCATCTTTTCTGCACAGCTATTTATTCTACCTTCCCAAAGACCCTGAGGTTTTTCAGGCTGTGCTGAACACCTTCCCCCTCTTGGAGGGTTTTAACTTTTGTCTGCAGCAGATTACGCGGTTTGACAATTGCTCACCTTCGCCACCATTGGATATTTGCCCTCCGTGGGAGATTAAGGTACGATAGACATTCTAATCCAATTAAAGCATGTTGGAAAAATCACGTCTGCGCACTTTCAGAGCGTGGTTTGTTTACAACAGGGGTCTCAGACACACGGCGAGACGTTATTTTGCGGCCCCCGACTTACAAACCCCGTTTCCGCATGAGTTAGGAAATTGTGTTGGATGTAAATATAAACGGAATACAATGATTTTCAAATCCTTTTCAACCCATATTCAGTTAAAGGCACTACAAAGACAATATATTTCTTTGGAAATAATAAACTTAGAATTTCATGGCTGTAACACGTGCCAAAGTAGTTGGGAAAGGGCATGTTCACCACTGTGTTACATCACCTTTTCTTTAACAACATTCAATAAACGTTTGGGAACTGAGGAAACTAATTGTTGAAGCTTTGAAAGTGGAATTCTTTCCCATTCTTGTTTTATGTAAAGCTTCAGTCGTTCAACGGTCCGGGGTCTCCGCTGTCGTATTTTATGCTTCATAATGCACCACACATTTTCAATGGGAGACAGGTCTGGACTGCAGGCGGGCCAGGAAAGTACCCGCACTCTTTTTTTACAAAGCCACGCTGTTGTAACACATGCTGAATGTGGCTTGGCATTGTCTTGCTGAAATAAGCAGGGGCGTCCATGAAAAAGACGTCGCTTAGATGGCAGCATATGTTGTTCCAAAACCTGTATGTACCTTTCAGCATTAATGGTGCCTTCACAGATGTGTAAGTTACCCATGCCTTGGGCACTAATGCACCCCCATACCATCACAGATGCTGGCTTTTGAACTTTGTGTCGATAACAGTCTGGATGGTTCGCTTCCCCTTTGGTCCGGATGACACGATGTCAAATATTTCCAAAAACAATTTGAAATGTGGACTTGTCAGACCAAAGAACACTTTTACACTTTGCATCAGTCCATCCTAGATGATCTCGGGCCCAGAGAAGCCGGCGGCTTTTCTGGATGTTGTTGATAAATGGCTTTCGCTTTGCATAGTAGAGCTTTAACTTGCACTTACAGATGTAGCGACCAACTGTGTTTAGTGACAGTGGTTTTCTGACGTGTTCCTGAGCCCTTGTGGTGATATCCTTTAGAGATTGATGTCGGTTTTTGGTAGAGTGCCGTCTGAGGGATCGAAGGTCACGGTCATTCAATGTTGGTTTACGTCCATGCCGCTTACGTCGAGTGATTTCTCCAGATTCTCTGAACCTTTTTGATTGATTGATTGATTGATACTTTTATTAGTAGATTACACAGTACAGTACATATTCCGTACAATTGACCACTAAATGGTAACACCTGAATAAGTTTTTCAACTTGTTTAAGTCGGGGTCCACGTTAATCAATTCATGGTAATATTTGATGATATTATGGACCGTAGATGTTGAAATCCCTAAATTTCTTGCAATTGCACTTTGAGAAACGTTGTTCTTAAACTGTTTGACTATTTGCTCACGCAGTTGTGGACAAAGGGGTGTACCTCGCCCCATCCTTTCTTGTGGAAGACAGAATTTTTTGGGAAGCTGTTTTTATACCCAATCATGGCACCCACCTGTTCCCAATTAGCTTGTGGGATGTTCCAAATAAGTGTTTGATGAGCATTCCTCAACTTTATCAGTATTTATTGCCACCTTTCCCAGCTTCTTTGTCACGTGTTGCTGGCATCAAATTCTAAAGTTAATGATTATTAGCGAAAAAAAATAAAAAATGTTCATCAGTTTGAACATCAAATATGTTGTCTTTGTAGCATATTCAACTGAATATGGGTTGAAAATGATTTGCAAATCTTTGTATTCCGTTTATATTTACATCTAACACAATTCCCCAACTCATATGGAAACGGGGTTTATAATATCAAAGTTTAATGTTAGTGCGGCCCGCAAGTTTTATATGGATGCTGCTTGACAGCGTTGTGTTACTTGGCTCCAAAATGGCTCTTTCAATGTTCTGGGTTGCCTACCCCTGCACTAGTGGAAAAGCGACAGAGACGTTGCCATGGAGACGAGGGTTTTCTTGCGTGCCTGGCTGCAGTCACACCATGACACCTGTCCGTCAGTAATAACAGTTTTTTTTATTGTTTAATTTGCATTGCCTCACACGATGAACACTACGGATAACAAACTTTTTTGCGCTCGCTGTCCAGGTACTTTCTCGGCTATTATCCGCCGACCGCCGTGTTGCTGTAGGGAGGAAAAACGGAACGACACACATTGCGGAAATAACATTATTCTCCGTGCGTCGGCTAAAGGCAAATATATTCCACAACCCCAGCCTCACTCGGACTCTGCACCCAGTGGCCCCCAGGTGAATTGAGTTTGAGACCCCTGGTTTACAACGAGCGATAACAGACAGGCAGCAGTGTCTTCATCCGGGTATTAACAGCTCGCTTGGGTGTTCCAAACCAACAGGTGTGTTGATGCAAGATGCATTCACAGATCGAATGACTCAATTCACTGTTTGAGTCTGCAATTTCACACCTGCTGCCATCTGTGGCGTTCCGAGCTTCAAGCGGATCCATTTGTCCAGCTATCCTATTTAGTCATTTGTTTTGAATTCACTCAAAAAGTAGTAGAATCCACATTGATGATTACAAAGGTTGTATAAACTAAGGCTGGGCGGTATATCGAATATACTCGATATATCGCAGGGTTTTGCGATATAGAACATGACTATATCGTGATATACTTTTAGCTGCTGGCATTATAACTACAGCAGTGGTTCTTAACCTTGTTGGAGGTACCGAACCCCACCAGTTTCATATACGCATTCACCGAACCCTTCATTTCTGAAAAAAAAATATATATTTTTTTTCAAATTCAAGACAAAGTTATATGTTTTTGTTAATACTTTAGTATAGGGAACATATTCTAAGCAACAAAGACTTAATTTTGTCATGATCTGTGGTCTGAATTATGTTTTTGTAAGTTTTTGGACTATTTTAGTTCCTGTTTGCACTCCCTTTTTAGTTTGTTTACCATGCCGACTTGTGATTTTCACCTGCCTCTGATGTTCGGACCGCGCACCCGTTTCTAAGCCTGTCTTTGCCAGTCAGCCGGCCTGGCGTCATTGCTTGTTTTCATGCGTTACCACAGTTCGTGTTGCTCAATTCATGCCGTGTCCACGTAAGTCTTGTTTACTTCTTGCCACAGTTTCGTGTTTGTTCTACGCCATAGTTTATGTTTGTTTGTTTCATGCCACAGTTTTGTGTTTGTTCTACGCCATAGTTTATGTTTGTTTACCTCATGCCCTGCCAAGATTTATCGAGTTAACAAATATGTTCCTACCTGCAAGCCTTGTCCGGAGTAGTCCATTTGAATCCCGGGAGAACAAACCTCGCAGTAAGCTGCGACCTCTCCGTCATTACAGAATGATCATAAGTCGGCATGGTTACCAAACAAAACAAGGGAGCGCAAACAGGAACTAAAAGAGTCCAAAAAATAACAAACATAATCCAGACCACAGATCATGCCCAATTTCCAGTTATTTGGACACTAGGGGAACATAATTTAACTAATAAAGACTTAATTTGGAGTTATTTGTTTAGGGTTAGGGACAGGATTAGAGGGTTAGGGTAATAATAAGGCCTTAATAATGACTAGTTAAGATCCAAAATGTTACTGATTTGCGTGTTATTAAAGGCCTACTGAAATGAGATGTTCTTATTTAAACGGGGATAGCAGGTCCATTCTATGTGTCATACTTGATCATTTCGCGATATTGCCATATTTTTGCTGAAAGGATTTAGTAGAGAACATCGACGATAAAGTTCGCAACTGGAGAAAAGCCCTGCCTCTACCGGAAGTAACAGAAGATGACGTCACATGTTGATGGCTCCTCACATATTCACATTGTTTTTAATGGGAGCCTCCAACAAAAAGTGCTATTCGGACCCGAGAGAACGAATATTTCCCCATTAATTTGAGCGAGGATGAAAGATTCGTGTTTGAGGATATTGATAACGACGGACTAGAAAAAAAAAACGCGATTGCAATAGCGTTGCATTGAGACGGATTCATATGTTTTTAGACACATTTACTAGGATAATTCTGGGAAATCCCTTATCTTTCTATTGTGTTGCTAGTGTTTTAGTGAGTTTAACAGTACCTGGTAGTCGGAAGTGTACGTCCACGGCCGGGTTTGGACGCGCAGTGTCTCGAGGAAGTCGACGGCAGCTGTACGGGAGGCACAAGCTCAGCTGACCTCCGGTAAGAGGCGACTTTTTAACCACAATTTTCTCACCGAAACCTGCTGGTTGACAAGTGGTCAGGATCCATGTCCGCTATGATCCATAGGAAAGTTTCAACTCTGGGAATTTTAAACAGGGAATCACCGTGTGTTTGTGTGGCTAAAGGCTAAAGCAAGGGTCGGGAACTTTTTTTGGCTGAGAGAGCCATGAAAGCCAAATATTTTAAAATGTATTTCCGTGAGAGCCATATCATATTTTTTAACACTGAATACAACTAAATGCATGCATTTTTCAAGTAAAACCATCATTTTTAGAGTATAATAAGTATCTAATCATACATTTTAAAATATTTGGCTTTCATGGCTCTCTCAGCCAAAAAAGTTCCCGACCCCTGCTTTAGCCTTTAGCCACACAAACACACGGTGATTCCTTGTTTAAAATTCCCAGAGTTGAAACTTTCCTATGGATCATAGGAAATCATAGGATCATGGATCCTGACCACTTGTCAACCAGCAGGTTTCGGTGAGAAAATTGTGGTTAAAAAGTCGCCTCTTACCGGAGGTCAGCTGAGCTTGTGCCTCCCGTACAGCTGGCGTGGCGCAGTGGGAGAGTGGCCGTGCGCAACCCGAGGGTCACTGGTTCAAATCCCACCTAGAACCAACCTCGTCACGTCCGTTGTGTCCTGAGCAAGACACTTCACCCTTGCTCCTGATGGGTGCTGGTTGGCGCCTTGCATGGCAGCTCCCTCCATCAGTGTGTGAATGTGTGTGTGAATGGGTAAATGTGGAAGTAGTGTCAAAGCGCTTTGAGTACCTTGAAGGTAGAAAAGCGCTATACAAGTACAACCCATTTATTTATTTTATTTAATTCTTTTTAGAAACATTGTAACATTGTAAAACAAAGTAAGATTTTCATTGTACGGCAAACTGTCTGTTTAACTGTGCATATGACGATAAACAATCTTGAATCTTGAATTTCTTGAACAGGTGCGGTAGTAAACGGATGGATGGATTAAAATGCATGAGAATGTTTTGGATTTTGAACGTTATTTTTAACATTGTGATTACCAGCGGCCTTGTTCATTACTTATCGTGTTAAACAATGTCAGCTAAGATTTATCTGAGAGCCAGATACAGTCCTCAAAAGAGCCACATCTGGCTCTAGAGCCATAGGTTCCCTACCCCTGGGCTAAAGCTTCCCAACTCCATCTTGCTTCTTCTACTTTTCCAATATTAATTGAACAAATTGCAAAAGATTCAGCAACACAGTTCTCCAAAATACTGTGTAATTATGCCGTTAAAGCAGACGACATTCAGCTGTGTGTGTGCGTAGCGCTCATACTTCCTAAAAACCCGTGACGTCTTGCGTACACGTCATCATTACACGACGTTTTCAAGACGAAACTCCCGGGAAATTTAAAATTGCAATTTAGTAAACTAAAAAGGCCGTATTGGCATGTGTTGCAATGTTATTTCATCATTGATATATAAACTATCAGACTGCGTGGTCGCTAGTAGAGGCTTTCAGTAGGCCTTTAAGCAACTAATTAATGGTGAATATATTCCCCATACTAAAGTGTTACCTTGTTTTTTTTTACTGGTGCACAAAATGAACCGTGCATGAACATCACCTTGTTCAAACAACAAAACCAACACAGTGCATAAACTCACAACAAATTACGATCGATCGAACCCAGGTTAAGAACCACTGCACTACAGGCCCTTCTCCCTCTTTCTTGCCTCTGCTTCTCACAGACAGCAAGCACTACTTCTTACATACGTCACGTCATACATCACATACGTATACGCCAGGGGTCGGCCACCTAAAATGTTAAAAGAGCCATATTGGACCAAAAATACAAAAACAAATTCGTCTGGAGCCGCAAAAAATTAAAAGCCATATTACATACAGATAGTGTCATGAGATATAAATTGAATTAAGAGGACTTAAAGGAAACCAAATGAGCTCAAATATAGCTACAATATAGCATGTTAGCATCGATTAGCTTGCAGTGACCAAATATGTCTGATAAGCACTCCACACAAGTCAATAACATTAACAAAACTCACCTTTGTGCATTCATGCACAAGGTTATAAGTTTGGTGGACAAAATGACACGGAAAAAGAAGTGGCATAGAACACGTCTTAGGAAGTCGGAGAAAGTTGTACATGTAAACAAACTACGGTGAGTTCAAGGACCGCCAAAATTAGTAGGACAAAACGGCGCTTGCCAAATACTCATATCAGTGAAGCATGTTTAAAGGGGGAACATTATCACAATTTCGAAAGGGTTAAAAACAATAAAAATCAGTTCCCAGTGGCTTGTTTTATTTTTCGAAGTTTTTTTCAAAATTTTACACCTCACGGAATATCCCTAAAAAAGCTTTTAAGTTCTTGATTTTCCCTATTTGCGATGCGACTGTCTATTTCCCTGTGACGTCATACAGGGCTGCCAATACAAACAACATGGCGGTTACCACAGCAAGATATAGCGACATTAGCTCGGATTCAGACTCGGATTTCAGCGGCTTAAGCGATTCAACAGATTACGCATGTATTGAAACAGATGGTCGGAGTATGGAGGCAGATAGCGAAAACGAAATTGAAGAAGAAATTGAAGCTATTGAGCGAATAGCTATTGACGCTATTCAGCCATAAAATGGGTGTACCTAATGAAGTGGCCCATAGCATGGCTGCCTTATTAGCATCGCCGGTAAAATGTGCGGACCAAACGATCAGGACTTTCGCATCTTGTGACACTGGAGCAACTTAAATCCGTCGATTGGTAAGTGTTTGTTTCGCATTAAATGTGGGTATCTAGTTTCAAATGTACATACAGCTAGCGTAAATAGCATGTTAGCATCGATTAGCGTAGCATGTTAGCATCGATAAGCTGGCAGTCATGCCGTGACCAAATATGTCTGATTACCACATAAGTAAACATCAACAAAACTCATCTTTGTGATTTCGTTGACGTAATGGTTGCAAATGCATCTGCAGGTTATCCATACATCTCTGTGCCATGTCTGTCTTAGCATCGCCGGTCAAATGTGAAGACACTCTGGTACATTCAATGGGGGTCTGGCGGCAGATTTCTTGCCAGTGGTGCAACTTGAATCCCTCCCTGTTAGTGTTGTTACACCCTCCGACAACACACCGACGAGGCATGATGTCTCCAAGGTTCCAAAAAATAGTTGAAAAAACGGGAAAAAAACAGAGCTGTATTACCTCGGTGACGTCACGTTCTGACGTCATCGCTAAAAGACCGATAAACAGAAAGGCGTTTAATTTGCCAAAATTCACCCATTTTGAGTTCGGAAATCGGTTAAAAAATACATGGTTTTTTTACTGCAATATCAAGGTATATATTGACGCTTACATAGGTTTGGTGATAATGTTCCCCTTTAATGTAAACAGTGTGCTTTATAACAATTAGGGAGGTTGGGTAACATTCGCTGTGGTGCGAGTGGGTAATACGAGAGAAAGAAGGTGCGAATCCGGTAACAAATGAAGGAAGAATTAATTCCCAAGAAAAACAGCAGGGGGTCCATCGTCTGGCAGTGGTTTGGCTTCAAGCGGGAATATGTCGAACAGACACAACCGTAATTTGTCAAGTGTCGGGCAAAAGCGTTGCTACAAAATGTAGCATTGCTGATAATGTGTAGCATCATTTGAAAAGTCGCCCGCTAGAGAATGAAGAGTGCTTACTCCGCATGTCAACATCTCCATTACGTGCCACACCAACAAAATGCCGAGGCAACCATTTCCACATCAACACTGTATGAAAAAAATATTCAACAACATAAGGAGATAACGTCCGCAGGAACCTACCACATAGCGATTTGATTTCCTATTGTGCAGCTCGTTTTTATTTGACAGTTATTGAAATATCTTGTGTGACATCATGCACAAAAGTGCACTTTATTTGTTTGAAACTATCGTAGTGGTGTTCTGTACAAATAGTCCACTTTAATTTAGTTTTGTTTTGATATGTCATCTTAGTGACATCATACACAAAAGTGCACTTTTTTTTAAAATGTCTCTGACAATCTTGCACTTTCTGTTTTGAAATGACATGAATGTTTGTGCCACTGCTTAATAAATGTTTAATAAATACACTTTTGGTCATTTGACATAGTTGTGATTTCCCTCTCTGCATGAAAGTTTTAAAAGTAGCATATGTTTAATGCAGTATGAAGAAGAATGTTTTAATGTAGACACATAGAATCATCATACTGCTGTGATTATACGTATCAAGTGTTCATTCAATGAATGCTCCAGGATACCAAAACATTTTGGACAACATGACCGTGCACCAGTGCACAAAGCAAGGTCCATAAATACATGGATGACAGAGTCTGGTGTGGATGAACTTGACTGGCCTGCACAGAGTCCTGACCTGAATGCGATAGAACTCCTTTGGGATGTATTAGAACTGAAACTGAGAGCTAGGTCTTCACAACCGTGTGACCTCACCAATGCGCTTTTGAAAGAACGGTGGAAAATTCCTATAAACACTCTCCGCCACCTTGTGGACAGCCTTCCAAGAAGAGTTGAAGCAATAATAGCTGCAAAATGTGGACCCACATCATATTGAACCCTATGGGGTTAGGCAGGTGGCCAAATACTTTCGGCAATATAGTGTACATATCATAATAGCTGACAACTCTGACCTTCGGTGTGCCACTTAAAAGCGTCCCTGTATAACATAAACAACAAAAACAGTTCCTATTGTTAAAGGACCGAGACGCAGTCGCTCGGAAAGACCTGCAGATGTCCATTCTCCAAGGAAAATGCGAAATATTACAATATCTTTAATAAAACTGCTAGTACATTTTTTTTTTTTCAAAATATAGCTCTCGCTTAAAGGTTAGTTTTTCTTTTTTGAAAGGCATGTTACTTGTTATTTTTTGAGGGGCAAGTACGGACTAAATGGGGTTCCTAAGTTGAGGTACGACTGTATATAATGCTTGCAAATGAGACTAAGAAGTGTCAGGAAAACAAGATATACCATCAGGAAAACATAGTTTTTATAAAAGACTGAGATTTTATTATTAAAACACGTAACATTTATTAACACATGAACGCACAAAAAAGCACCGAAATTTGGTACCGTCCCCAGGTATGGGTGATTGGTGTATGCGAAAGGAACCGTTTCTTATGCATTGTTAATATTTACCGTATTTCCTTGAATTGCCGCCTGGGCGCTAATTCATTTAAAACCTCTTCTCACTCCTGCGCTTACCAAAGGCATGCGGTAAAAGTAAGCATGAGATAATTATTTTAAAACCTCTTCTCACTCCGGCACTTACCAAAGGCATGCAGTAAAAATGTGAGTATTATGTAAGGATACCATCATGTGAAGCACATTTAATAAAAAAAACAAAAAACGTTATTATGGTCTTACCTTTACTTATAAATGAAATCCATGCCACCTCCTTCCGATCAAAAGCATCAATAACTTCTTTATAGAAGTCTTCCTTATCTTTCTTTAGTTTTAAAAGTCTCTCTGTCTTGATGGAGATCTTCCTTTATTACCTCCTGCTGCGATTGAAAGTCCAGTTTAGAAAACTGCTATCAGACCGCTGCTATCAGTTAGCTCGGCTCCTCAAGTGCGGGGGCGACGGCAGAATTATCCTCGGGGCAACTCCCCCTCCTGTTCTGCTCCGTGTTTGATCTCCTTATCCCACCGCTACCACCAGGAAGTGTTATTGTATAAATAATACACTGGAACATGCTTTATTTCAGCCCGGTTGTTTACATAGCTGCCATGTCATATCCGTCCCAGCACAATTCATGTCACTTATTGTCACTTCTTCTGCAGCCGAGTAGTCGCAAGAAGGATCACTAGCGCCCTCTACCACCAGGAGGCGGGAATCATTTAATGACTCATATTTGACACACGCAGCTACGGTATTGTGACGGTCTCAAGCTGTTGTCTTGCGGGTTCCCAGGACCACCAAGGAAGGACATGGCTTGAGCTGTTTGACATAGTTTATTTTTCAATAAAACCTCAGTCCAAGTCGCTCTTCCGCTCCTCCTCTCCGCTCGCTCGCCGTCTCCTCGCCGCCATTTTGGGCCGGGCTCCAGCGTGCCCTGCCTGTCTGTCGCACTGTCGGCTCCACAGGTATATTAATAAAACATAGCTGCTTACTGTTCTTTTTAGCATAGCTTGGACTTTAAATCCGACTGAATAGTTCTTAATCTTCTTCCCTTTATGCTATTTCAAATGACCGGTATTGAAATCAGCCTCCTCCATTTTGAAAATAACGACAGGGGAAGTGTCACTCGTGACGTCACGAGTTTGACCCGGCGGTAATACTAAGCATGCGCTAATTATTTTGCAAAGCGAGTGTGACCCGGCAGTAATTGAAGGCAGGAGCATACTATATGTCCTGCAATTCAAGGAAATACGGCAGTTTTATTTCCAATGTTGTGCAATTATTTAAGATTTGATGACTAATTTTGGTCAATGCTATTAATGGTAATTATTATTCTATGAGGCAGCACGGTGTCACAGGGGTTAGTGCATGTGCCTCACAATACGAAGGTCCTGAGCAGTCCTGGGCTCAATCCCGGACTCGGGATCTTTCTGTGTGGAGTTCTGCATGTTCTCCCCGTTCTCTCCAGGCTTCCTCCCACCGCCAAAGACATGCACCTGGGGATAGGCCCCTCCCACCGCCAAAGACATGCACCTGGGGATAGGCTCCTCCCACCGCCAAAGACATGCACCTGGGGATAGGCCCCTCCCACCGCCAAAGACATGCACCTGGGGATAGGCCCCTCCCACCGCCAAAGACATGCACCTGGGGATAGGCCCCTCCCACCGCCAAAGACATGCACCTGGGGATAGGCCCCTCCCACCGCCAAAGACATGCACCTGGGGATAGGCCCCTCCCACTGCCAAAGACATGCACCTGGGGATAGGCCCCTTCCACCGCCAAAGACATGCACCTGGGGATAGGCCCCTCCCACCGCCAAAGACATGCACCTGGGGATAGGCCCCTCCCACCGCCAAAAACATGCACCTGGGGATAGGCCCCTCCCACCGCCAAAGACATGCACCTGGGGATAGGCCCCTCCCACCGCCAAAGACATGCACCTGGGGATAGGCCCCTCCCACCGCCAAAGACATGCACCTGGGGATAGGCCCCTCCCACCGCCAAAGACATGCACCTGGGGATAGGCCCCTCCCACCGCCAAAGACATGCACCTGGGGATAGGCCCCTCCCACCGCCAAAGACATGCACCTGTGGATAGGCCCCTCCCACTTCCAAAGACATGCACCTGGGGATAGGTTGATTGGCAACACTAAATTGGCCCTTGTGTGTGAATGTGAGTGTGAATGTTGTCTGTCTATCTGTGTTGGCCCTGCGATGAGGTGGCGACTTGTCCAGGGTGTACGCCACCTTCCGCCCGATTGTAGCTGATATAGGCGCCAGCACCCCTCGCGACCCCAAAAAGGGACAAGTGGTAGAAATGGATGGATATATTATTTTATGATAAGGAAAAAGTGCACATGCACCTTCCAAAAGAACGCTAAGATGGGTCACTTGGACTTTACTATACAGTATACATAAATATACAGTATACATAAATATACAGTATACATAAATATACAGTATACATAAATATACAATACAGTGCTCCGCAGTACACGCCTAAAACCATAAAATGTCGCAAATGCAGTCAACTGTGCTTCGCTTCTCAAAAAAAACAAAAACATAAATACCTACAGTTTAATCAGCGCAATCTATAATAATTAATCAGCGCTGATTACGTCATCTTTTATTGAGTAATAGTTCTTGACAGACACTGAAAATGGTTTCGCAGCAAGGAGAAAAAAAAGAACCTGCAATTTAGACTGATTAGCCCTTTTCTTTCCAGGATCCACTATGACTAATAGTTTCCCCCCCGTCAAAGTCGTCTTAATATTTTCTAAATTTGATTACAAAGGTAGTGTTTCTTTTTTTTTTTTGTATTTATTGTCACCTATGATATTACTGCTAATTAGACCTTTCGGAAAAAGAAAACAGTTTGTTACCTGGAAAGAATTTTCCGGAGTATGTGTGTCAGGTTCAAACACTGATGACATCTATTAAACAAGACAAGAAGCAAGGAAATAAACACACAGAACTTAATTGAGGAGAAAGGCCGGGACACTGTACTCTTGCACGCTCTGGCCAAAGATTGGACAAGTCCTCCTTTTTTTGACTTTCTCTGACCACATGACCACAGCGCTTTGTGAGGACGGGGTCGTAAACAGTTCACAGGAAAGGTGGTAAAACAGTTCAAAGAAGAGGTTCGTACAAACCCCGTTTCCATATGAGTTGGGAAATTGTGTTAGATGTAAATATAAACAGAATACAATGATTTGAAAATCCTTTTCAACCCATATTCAGTTGAATATGCTACAAAGACAACATATTTGATGTTCAAACTGATAAACATTTTTGTTTTGTGCAAATAGACATTACCTTCAGAATTTGATGCCGGCAACACGTGACAAAGAATTTGGGAAAGGTGGCAATAAATACTGATAAAGTTGAGGAATGCTCATCAAACACTTATTGGGAACATCCCACAGGTGTGCAGGCTAATTGGGAACAGGTGGGTGCCATGATTGGGTATAAAAACAGCTTACTAAAAAATGCTCAGTCTTTCACAAGAAAGGATGGGGCGAGGTACACCCCTTTGTCCACAACTGCGTGAGCAAATAGTCAAACAGTTTAAGAACAACCTTTCTTGAAGTGCAATTGCAAGAAATTTAGGGATTTCAACATCTATGGTCCATAATATCATCAAAAGGTTCAGAGAGTCTGGAGAAATCACTCCACGTAAGCGGCATGGCCGGAAACCAACATTGAATGACCGTGACCTTTGAACCCTCAGACGGCACTGTATCAAAAACCGACACCAATCTGTAAAGGATATCACCACATGGGCTCAAAAACACTTCAGAAAACCACGGTTACTAAAATCAGTTCGTCGCTACATCTAGAGCAAGTTAAAGCTCTACTATGCAAAGCGAAAGCCATTTATCAACAACATCCAGCTTCCCTTCTCTGGGCCCGAGATCATCTAAGATGGACTGATGCAAAGTGGTAAAGTGTTCTGTGGTCTGACGAGTCCCCATTTCAATTTTTTGGGGAAATATTTGACATTGTGTTATCCGGACCAAAGGGGAAGCGAACCATCCAGACTGTTATCGACACAAAGTTCAAAAGCCAGCATCTTTGATGGTATGGGGGTGCATTAGTGCCCAAGGCATGGGTAACTTACACATCTGTGAAGGCACCATTAATGCTGAAAGGTACATACAGGTTTTGGAACAACATATGCTGCCATCTAAGCGCTGTCTTCTTCATGGACGCCCCTGCTTATTTCAGCAAGACAATGCCAAGCCACATTCAGCACGTGTTACAACAGCGTGGCTTCGTAAAAAAAAGAGTGCAGGTACTTTCCTGGCCCGCCTGCAGTCCAGACCTGTCTCCCATGGAAAATGTGTGGCCCATTATGAAGCGTAAAATACGACAGCGGAGACCCCGGACTGTTGAACGACTGAAGCTCTACATAAAACAAGAATGGGAAAGAATTCCACTTTCAAAGCTTCAACAATTAGTTTCCTCAGTTCCCAAACGTTTATTGAGTGTTGTTCAAAGAAAAGGTGATGTAACACAGTGGTGAACATGCCCTTTCCCAACTACTTTGGCACGTGTTGCAGCCATGAAATTCTAAGTTAATTATTATTTGCAAAACAATAAAATAAAGTTTATCAGTTTGAACATCAAATATGTTGTCTTTGTAGCATATTCAACTGAATATGGGTTGAAAATGATTTGCAAATCATTGTATTCTGTTTATATTTACATCTAACACAATTTCCTAACTCATATGGAAACAGGTTTGTATAAATAAACGTCAGTAGGCTAAATGAACCTCTTCGACATATCCATCCATCCATCCATTTTCTACCGCTTGTTCCCTTTCGGGGTCGCGGGGGGCGCTGGCACCTATCTCAGCTACAATCGGGCGGAAGGCGGGGTACACCCTGGACAAGTCGCCACCTCATCGCAGGGCCAACACGGATAGACAGACAACATTCACACACTAGGGCCAATTTAGTGTTGCCAATCAACCTATCCCCAGGTGCATGTCTTTGGAAGTAGGAGGAAGCCGGAGTACCCGGAAGGAACCCACGCACTCACGGGGAGAACATGCAAACTCCACACAGAAAGATCCCGAGCCTGGATTTGAACCCAGGACTGCAGGACCTTCGTATTGTGAGGCAGACGCACTAACCCCTCAGCCACCGTGAACCTCTTCGACATATGTTCAGTGTACAATTAGATTTTGTGTTAAATTAAAGCCAATAATGCCATTTTTTGTGGTCCTCTTTATTTAGAAAAGTATATAATTATATTTTGGCACCGGTACAACCCTAGTGCATACAATGTTTCCTCGATTTGAGCGTGCGCCGTGTTTTCGTGGGAAATCCGTGCAAGTCCTTGTACATGAGCCCCCCCCCTCCCCCCCACATTCTACCTCTGCATTACTGCTTCATCACTATTTTATATAAGACTGTATTTATTTTACTTTGGAAAAAAAAAAAAGATTGTCAGAAGGTATACCTTATTTGTCTGAGATTAACTTTGCAAGAATGCAACCTTCTTCCCATCCAATACTGTATTCATTTTTAATGGCATCCCAGATTGCACAAGGGAATACAACGATAGAAGTAAATACACCTGTCTCTCCAAACAAGTCGTTGCGAAAATTCCCCCTGCGAGTGGCGAGGCGAGATGTGGGAAACGACGCTTTAAGCAGGAATCCGGCGCATTTCTATTCATCCACTTCCTCGGAGTGTCAAGGCAAGCCCTCGGAGGTCGGCCTTGGTTATTCTTCTCTGTCAGGTGTTTGGTCTTTGCTTTGAACAGTAGTGATGAAAGGGAGAAATCAATGCTGAGGCACATTAAAAATGTATAAGCAGACTTTCCATCTTGCTTTCTGTCACGGCAATTATCAATTAATTTGTTCTCCGAGTCCACAAAACTGTTCTAGACTAAATAGTAGGCAGCACTGTTTTCCAATGGCTCAAACAAACAGACGTTTTAAATTGAATTGAATTATATTTATATAGCGCTTTTCTCTAGTGACTCAAAGCGCTTTACATAGTGAACCCCAATATCTAAGTTACATTTAAACCAGTGTGGGTGGCACTGGGAGCAGGTGGGTAAAGTGTCTTGCCCAAGGACACAACGGCAGTGACTAGGATGGCGGAAGCAGGAATCGAACCTGCAACCCTCAAGTTGCTGGCACGGCCACTCTACCAAACGAGCTATACCGCTCCAATAGTGTTGGATTGTACTGTCAGTATTGCTTGTAAATAAAAACAGTGGATTCAAAGCAATTTGTAAACAGACTACCTTTTGGAGAAAAATACACTTTTAAAGAAGAACTAGTAGGCAATTCCTTAAAGGCCTACTGAAAGCCACTACTAGCGACCACGCAGTCTGATAGTTTATATATCAATGATGAAATATTAACATTGCAACACATGCCAATACGGCCGGTTTAGTCTACTTAATTGCAATTTTAAATTTCGCGCGATTTATCCTGCTGAAAACGTCGCGGTATGATGAAGCGTGCGCGTGATGTCACGGATTGTAGCGGACATTTTGATCCAGCCCCGATCCAAGCTATAATTCGTCTGCTTTAATCGCATAATTACACAGTATTATTGACATCTGTGTTGCTGAATCTTTTGCAATTTGTTCAATTAATAATGGAGACGTCAAAGAAGAAAGCTGTAGGTGGGAAGCGGTGGATTGCGGCCGCCTTTAGCAACACAAACACAGCCGGTGTTTTCTTGTTTCCATTTCCGAAAGGTGACGGTGAAGCTTTACTATGGAACAGAGCGGTCAAGCGAACATGGTTCCCGACCACGTGTCAACCGGCAGGTTTCGGTGAGAAAATGGTGTTATTAAGTCGGCTCTTACCGTAGACATGAGCGGAGAGCTTGCATCATTCCTTCTGCAGCTGCGGACTCTCTTGCCTCCTCCCAACGGCCGCCCCCGACCGTTAGATGCTTACACCGTGGAGGAGGGGGGAAAAAGAAAATCTCAGCCCGGATGCCTTGCCTCGTCGAGAAACGTGGCTTCCCACGGAGACACTGGCGGTCACCACACCCGTGGCCACACCCCTCCGACTTCCAGGGAGGACCATATAATCCCACTAAAACACCGTCAGTCTACCCCAGGGCAGCTGTGGCTACAGATGTAGCTTACCACCACCAGGTGTGAATGAATGTTGAGTCCCACTTCTCTGTGAGCGCTTTGAGTTTTTAGAAAAGCGCGATACATCCATCCATCCATTTTCTACCGCTTATTCCCTTTTGGGGTCGCGGGGGGCGCTGGCGCCTATCTCAGCTACAATCGGGCGGAAGGCGGGGTACACCCTGGACCTTTGCCACCTCCTCGCAGGGCCAACACGGATAGACAGACAACATTCACAGTCACATTCAAACACTAGGGCCAATTTTTAGTGTTGCCAATCAACCTATCCCCAGGTGCATGTCTTTGGAAGTGGGAGGAAGGCGGAGTACCCGGAGGGAACCCACGCATTCACGGGGAGAACATGCAAACTCCACACAGAAAGATCCCGAGCCTGGATTTGAACCCAGGACTGCAGGAACTTCGTATTGTGAGGCAGACGCACTAACCCCTCTGCTACCGTGAAGCCTAAGCGCGATATAAATCAAAGTTATTATTATTATTTGTATTTTTTTTACTACTAGTAACACAATAAGCAGATAAGGGATTTTCCAGAATTATCCTAGTAAATGTGTCTAATAACATCTGAATCGCTCCCACTGCCCTTGTCTTTTTTATTTATTTCTAGTCCTTCACTCTCACTTTCCTCATCCACAAATCTTTCATCCTTGCTCAAATTAATGGGGAAATCGGCGCTTTCTCGGTCCGAATCGCTCTCGCTGCTGGTGGCCATGATTGTAAGCAATGTTCAGATGTGAGGAGCTCCACAACCCGTGACGTCACGCGCACATCGTCTGCTACTTCCGGTACAGGCAAGGCCTTTTTATTAGCAACAAAAAGTTGCGAACTTTATCGTGGATGTTCTCTACTAAATCCTTTCAGCAAAAATGATCAAGTATGACACATAGAATGGACCTGCTATCCCCGTTTGAATAAGAACATCTCATTTTAGTAGGCCTTTAATGAATTGCCTGTGAATGAGCCACTGCTGAAGTTGGATTGAAATGCCGACAGAATTTCGGCAATTATGGGGCGGCATAGCTCGGTTGGTAGAGTGGCCGTGCCAGCAACTTGAGGGTTGCAGGTTCGATTCCCGCTTCCGCCATCCTAGTTACTGCCGTTGTGTCCTTGGGCAAGACACTATACCCACCTGCTCCCAGTGCCACCCACACTGGTTTAAATGTAACTTAGATATTGGGTGTCACTATGTAAAGCGCTTTGAGTCACTAGAGAAAAGCGCTATATAAATATAATTCACTTCACTTCACTAGTATGAATGTAAAAATAGTCTCAATGATGGAATGGTTTCAACGTTGAAGAGTTAGAATTTCCAGGAAAAACGTAATTTAGTTTGGAACGTGGGAAAGGGCTTGTTTGAATGTCCAAGATGATTGGAATGTGTTGAAGGTGGAATAGGTTAAAAAATGTGGGAATTGTGGAAGTTTGAAAAATGGACAATTCATTTTGAATTGGGAAAATGAAAAATAATTAAAAAAAAAACAGAATTATGGGAAATCTCGTTGCTTCTCTCCAGCCCCCGACTGCCTGCCTGCCCACGGACTACCTTCTTGCCTTGCCCCTTCGGTCTGACTAAGGATTCATCCAACGCGCACATACAACAAACCCTGGTAACATTGACATGGTTAATTCTACTAATTTTTCACCAAACATTTCGAGTAGCATACACCTCCCGCACATTCATCAAGAGATTCAATAAACCTATTGAACTGATTCCTGTCATGGTGTCCTCTCCTTCCTCCGCCGCACATAAACAAACTAACTAAATACACCAGAAGAAGCTATATTGTAAAGTAATTGAAAAAATATTAGCAAACATAAAAGCCATTCTTCAGGATTTTCCATAGACCCGTTTTCTTGCAAAAGTTGCAGTGTGCTTCATGTCAAGCATGTCAAGTGTTTTCAGGGTACAGGTCTATGCGTTTCTCCTCATTGAGCTGAATTGAATCCGGTCTGTTTAATTCCTTGCTTCTTGTCTTGTTTAATAGATGTCATCAGTGTTTGAACCTGACAGTTGTATTCAGTGTTAAAAATATCATACGGCTGTCGAAGAAATACATTTTTAAATATTTGGCTTTCATGGCTCTCTCAGCCAAAAAGGTTCCCGACCCCTGCCCTAGAGGAAACTGGGTAACACATGGCACACTGACAAAGATGAACCTATTCTTACAATAATGATGAGGATAAATTAGATTTTATATAGCGCTTTTCTATTATTAGACACTCAAAGCGAGAACCCATTATTCATTCACACCTGGTGGTGGTAAGCTCACATCTGCCAACCTTGAGACCTCCGGATATATCCATCCATCCATTTTCTACCGCTTATTCCCTTTCGGGGTCGCGGGGGGCGCTGGCGCCTATCTCAGCTACAATCGGGCGGAAGGCAGGGTACACCCTGGACAAGTCGCCACCTCATCGCAGGGCCAACACAGATAGACAGACAACATTCACACACTAGGGCCAATTTAGTGTTGCCAATCAACCTATCCCCAGGTGCATGTCTTTGGAAGTGGGAGGAAGCCGGAGTACCCGGAGGGAACCCACGCATTCACGGGGAGAACATGCAAACTCCACACAGAAAGATCCCGAGCCTGGATTTGAACCCAGGACTGCAGGAACTTCGTATTGTGAGGCAGACGCACTAACCCCTCTGCCACCGTGAAGCCCACCTCCGGATATATCAATATATATATGTTCGTTTATGTACACATATACACACGCATAACACTCCTCTTTACTCATTGTTGTGTTTGAAAGTGCAATGCTTTGCAGCCAGTAGCACAGCCTTTGAAGGAGCATAGGTATGCGCGGCATCTGTGACATTTCATTTGCAGGAAAGGAGTGAGTTTAGGGTTGAATTGTCCATCCTCGTTCTATTCTCTGTCATTATCTTTTTTTGGACATTAATACTTGCCGTAGTTTTGAAGCAATGCATGATGGATACCCGGATGTTGTGCGTCGGTGTATTATAAAATGTTCAGTCTTTCAAAAGAAAGGATGGGGCGAGGTACACCCCTTTGTCCACAACTGCGTGAGCAAATAGTCAAACAGTTTAAAAACAACGTTTCTCAAAGTGCAAGAAATTAAAGGATTTCAACATCTACGGTCCATAATATCATCAAAAGGTTCAGAGAATCTGGAGAAATCACTCCAGGTAAGCGGCATGGCCAAAAACCAACATTGAATGACCGTGATCTTTGATCCCTCAGATGGCACTGTATCAAAAAGCGACATCAATTTCTAAAGGATATCACCACATGGGCTCAGGAACACTTCAAAAAAACCCTGTCACTAAATACAGTTCATCACTACATCTGTTAGTGCAAGTTAAAGCTCTACAATGCAAAGTCAAAGCCATTTATCAACAACATCCAGAAACGCCATCGGCTTCTCTGGGCCCGAGATAATCTAAGATGGACTGATGCAAAGTGGAAAAGTGTACTTTGGTCTGACGAGTCCAAATTTCCAATTGTTTTTGGAAATATTCGACATCGTGTCATCGGGACCAAAGGGGAAGTGAACCATCCAGACTGTTATTGACGCCAAGTTCAAAAGCCAGCATCTGTGATGGTATGGGGGTGCATTAGTGCCCAAGGCATGGGTAACTTACA
Organism: Nerophis ophidion; assembly: GCF_033978795.1. Taxonomy (NCBI): domain Eukaryota; kingdom Metazoa; phylum Chordata; class Actinopteri; order Syngnathiformes; family Syngnathidae; genus Nerophis; species Nerophis ophidion. The sequence goes on along the minus strand of NC_084639.1, from coordinate 5,113,251 downwards.
CATCTGTGGAACAACATATGCTGCCATCTAAGCACCGTCTTTTTCATGGACGCCCCTGCTTATTTCAGCAAGACAATGCCAAGCCACATTCAGCAAGTGTTAAAACAGCGTGGCTTTGTAAAAAAAGAGTGCGGGTACTTACTTTCCTGGCCCGCCTGCAGTCCAGACCTGTCTCCCATGGAAAATGTGTGGCGCAATATGAAGCGTAAAATACGACAGCGGAGACCCCGGACTGTTGAACGACTGAAGCTTTACATAAAACAAGAATGGGAAAGAATTCCACTTTCAAAGCTTCAACAAAGTAGGCTACCTGTGCTGCCCGGTCAGAATAAATCGCGCACTACCTACTGTGCTGTGCGCACGCAGCGGTGTGTTGCAGCTCAGCATAGCAACATAACGAAAGCCCACAGCAAAGCCTGAATGACTTCCATAAGATGGGTAAGTGCAAGTTGAAGAATGTATGGCTCCAGAACGATCAATTTAATGCAGGCTTGAAGCCGCTGGATGGAAACGTAAGAAGTGTTTAGGACCTTATGTGGAGCCGTCGAGGAGGAAAGCGTTTGTACACATGGCGATAAAAGTGAATGGAATGAAGCTGCTGAAACACCACAAGCACTTGCACAATTACACAAGGATCAACTTAACCCCCCAAAGGAGTGTTATGTGGGTCAAGTGGCGCCATTTGCCCAAGGAGATCCTACTATTACATACAGTAAGCACACACTCATTTCTCTGTGCAAGTAGTGTACAACAGCAGGAAAACTATAAAAACACATCATTTTCGTATAATATTTGTATTAATCACTCCAATAATTGAAGTTTGGCTTGTCATGCCTAATCTTTTTCCAAGTTTATACAGCAAGTGACGTTAAAAGCTGTAAAGTGTTTAGTGTTTACTCTCACTTTATGGTGGAGGAAAGCAAGCAAGATTCGCCAATGTCGTCTTGGCATGCTTAAATAAAAACTACAGATGTCCGACAATATCGTACAGCTGATATTATCGGCCGATAAATGTTTTAAAATGTAATATCGGAAATTAACGGTAAATGTATGACTTTTTAAAACGCAGCTGTGTACACGAACGTAGGGAGAAGTACCGAGCGCCAATAAACCTTAAAGGCACTGCTTTTGCGTACCGGCCCAATCACGTAATATCTACAGCTTTTCACACACACAAGTGAATCCAATGCATACTTGGTCAACAGACATACAGGTCACACTGAGGGTGGTCGTATGAACAACTTTAATACTGTGAACCCACACCAAACAAGAATGACAAACATTTATGGAGAACATGCGCACCGTAACACAACATAAACACAACAGAACAAATACCCAGAACCCCTTGCAGCACTAACTCTTCCGATATGCTCCAATATACACCCCCCGCCACCCCGCCCACCTCAACCTCAACCTCCTATTTGTAACAGTGTTAAAGTTGTTTATACGGCCACCCTCAGTGGGACCTGTATGGCTGTTGACCAAGTATGCCTTGCATTCACTTGTGTGTGTGAAAAGCTGTAGATATTATGTGACTGGGCCGGCACGCAAAGGCAGTGCCTTTAAGGTTTATTGGCGCTCTGTAGTTCTCCCTATGTCCGTGTACACAGCGGCGTTTTAAAAAGTCATACATTTTAATTTCAGATATCACATTTTAAAGCATTTATCGGCCGATAATATGGACATTCTGATATTATCGGACATCTCTAATTGCAACTGAGCAGTATGGTTTTTTTTTACTATAAAATCTACATATTTTTTGACACTTCACGTACTGTAAATAAAAACATATAAATCAAGTGCCGTGGACATTGTGTAACGATATCATTCATTGTTAAAAGTGGCCCTTAGGGGTCGAACTAAACTGTGATTTGAATTTGACTGCCGTGCTTAAGGTGTAAAATAATGTGAGTATTTTCAGGATAAGAGTTAGAATGTTCATACTGTGTGGACTTAAGATGAAATGATCCTTCCAATAAAAACAACCATGAAGCCAGACGTGTTTTGACTGGGCCGGAGTCTTACCTGTGGAACTTGAGGCCCGAACTGGTTCCTCAATGGGCGTTTTGCACTATTGAAGGTGTATTTCATCACCAGGTGTCAGAACTTCCGTGCAGCCGGATGAGCCGAGGGTGGCCTCCTGGGAAAAGGAAGAGCAGAGTGTAAACTTCCTGCTGAGACGTGCTTCCTTCCTGCCTCTAC
>NC_084639.1:5086049-5108549 GCF_033978795.1 Nerophis ophidion | reverse complement strand
TTTTAAGTATTTATGTATATATTTTTTTAATTTATACATTTTTTTAAGTTGTTTTTAAGTGTGTGTTTCATATGTGTACATCCAAACTATTTCCATTGTGGCTGACGTGTACTATCATCACTGGAGGATGAGGATAAACATGTAACACACAGAATAAGAGCGAGCAGGAGGAGCAGATGAGAAGGCAAGTTAATCGTTAAGCCAGCTTAAAAAAAATTAATAAATAAGTGCTGAGTAAAGTTTTCGATGTGTGGACAGAACCAAAGTAAGCAGTTTTTAACAGGGAATGAATAAGTAGATTAATAAGAGAAAGGAGAATACAACATCTGTTGGTGTGTCAGCATTGTTGCGACATTTAAGAAGAGGGTAGTAGATCAATCTGCAAATTGGTGTGTCAATACCAAAGAAATAACCAATATTTGGATGATACTAATAATAATAATAATAATGAATTTGATTTTTATCGCGCTTTTCTATTGTTAGATACTCAAAGCGCTCACAGTGAAGTGGCAAACCATCATTCATTCACACCTGGTGGTGGTAAGCTACATCTGTAGCCACAGCTGCCCTGGGGTAGACTGACGGAAGCGTGGCTGCCAGTTTGCGCCTACGGCCCCTCCGACCACCACCAATCATTCATTCGTCATTCATTCACCAGTGTGAGCGGCACCGGGGGCAAGGGTGAAGTGTCCTGCCCAAGGACACAACGGCAGTGATTTGGATGTCAATAGGTGGGAAGCAAACCTGCAACCCTCAGGTTTCTGGCACGACCGCTCTGCCCACTACGCCATGCCGCCCCTAATACCATACCAGAGCGATTTAATCGATTGATATTTTTAATTATTTTTAATCGATTAAGAATCACTCTAAATAGGAATCGTGACTAATTTTATACACAGGCCATATATATATATGTATATGTATATATATATATATATATATATATATATATATATATATATATATATGTGTGTATATATACATACATAAGCGTATATACATATATGTATATATACACATATATATGCATATGTATATATACAAACATACATATGTTTATATATACATACATACATATGTGTATATACTGTATATATAAATACATATATATGCGTATATATACATTCATACATATGCGTATATATACATATATATATATATATATATATATATATATATATATACATATATATACACATATATACATACATATATATACACATATATAAATATATATACATATATATATACATATATACACATATATACAAACATATATACATACATATATATATATACATATATATGCATATATATATACATATATATGCATATATATATATATATACATACATACATACATATATATATATATATACATACATATATATATATATGCATATATATATATATACATATATATATATATGCATATATATATATATATACATACATATATATATATGCATACATATATATATATGCATATATATATATATATATATATATGCATATATTGATTGAAACAGTACATATTCCGTACAATTGACCACTAAATGGTAACACCTGAATACATTTTTCAACTTGTTTAAGTCGGGGGCCACGTTAATCAACTCATGTATATACATGTCTGTATACACACACACACACACACACATATATATATATATATATATATATATATATATATACAGACATACATATGCGTATATATACTTATATACATACATATAAATATATATATACGTATATATACACACACACACATAAATATATATACGCAGACACAAAGACCCACCCACACACACACACACACACACACACACACGCACACGCACACACACACACAGTATTGACTTGAAGAAATAACTCCAAAGTTCCATCTGTGTAGCTCTCCCCTCCCTCCTGACCTCTCCACTTATCACCGTCTTCACCAACCAGAGTTCTCAATGAAGGAACATTAATTCATACACATTTTGCACTGTTTTCCGGATGTAAAACTATAATTATTCCCTACAAAATGTCTTTTGTGCTTATATATCGGGGTTTCTGGAACAGACTCATTGGATTTGCATGATTTCAGATGGGGAAAGTGTATTTGGTTTCCGTCAAACCTTCTAGAACAGATCGATGCTTTGTTTTCCCTTTTAAGTGACAATCTGAGGCTAGACAGGCAAGTTGTTTGTTAAGTGGGGGGGGGCGTAGATGCAGACCACTTTTTTTTCCGGCTGGTCAGAGCAAGACAAAGAAAAAGATAAACTTCACAAGGAGAAAGCATCTGTTATATGGAGCGCTCGTCTCTTTGTTTTTAAACTGTCGCTTTGTGGAAGAAACGGCCTTCTGGACTGGTGAGGCAGCGCAATCTGCTTGGAAGAAGAAGACCAATCAGAAGTGTAATGAGGAGCACAGATTGAGTATTTCTTTTACAATCTCTGCACTCCAACTGAAAGTGTTTCCATCCCGCACGTCGCCGGGAGTCGAGGTCCCGGGATGCTCAATGCCCACCGCTGACACAGCACAAATCCTGAAAGAGCTGCCACTTGATTTACCAAAGCAAAACGTCCCGGTAATTGTGAAGATTTATATCAAGGCTTGGAAAGAGCTGACGAGGCGCTGCTGCTATCAGATGTGACACACGCCATGTGAGCTTAAATGAGGCCTGTTAAAGTGACCACTTCTGTTCAGAGATGACCCCCCTCCATGCCCCCACCCCCACGGAACTGATTTGAGCCTCCATGTTGTTCACCCAACTTTAAAACTCCTCATCACTTCCAAACGTTTGTCAAATCCAGGAGCAGGTGTGCTCCTACAAATGAAGAGATCTCCAACTTGACGATGATAACGATGACACAAAGACAACATCCGAGGATTCTGTCTGAAAAGACTGCACATTTTACTCTTATGAGTTATGTTTATTTCCGTTTTATGCAAGGTGGCAGTTGTCATTAATAACTGGAAGGATCGCGCAGATTACTTGTACAACATTGGTTCAAGTTAAAGTCCCACTGATAGTCCCACACACACTAGGTGTGGTGAAATTATCCTCTGGATTTGACCCATCCCCTTATTTTCCCCCTGAGAGGTGAGGGGAGCAGTGAGCAGCAGCGGTGGCCGCGCCCGGGAATCCTTTTTGGTGATTTAAGCCCCAATTCCAACCCTTGATGCGGAGTGCCAAGCAGGGAGGTAATGGCTCCCGTTTTTATAGTCTTTGCTATGACTCGTTGTTTAATGTCTGCTACTCTGTTTGTCTCTATGGGTGGAGGTGGGGCCACACAAACTGTTACTGGCATATAGCCGTGGCTTACACTCCGGTGGGTGTGGCTTAAATACCAGGGCACTCAAAAGCCTGGAAAATACAGTCATATATGTAAACAAACAGAGTGGCTTTCTCCCCAATTGCCTCTGTATTGTTAAGTTAAGTTAAAGTTAAAGTTAAAGTTAAAGTACCAATGATTTTCACAAACAAACTAGCTGTGGTGACTTGTACAACATTATTTTTGGTTAAAGTTAAGTTTAAGTACCACTGATAGTCACACACACACGAGGTGTGGTGAAATTTGTCCTCTGCACTTGACCTATCCCCTTGTTCACCCACTGGGAGGTGAGGGGAGCAGTGAGCAGCAGCGGTGGCTGCGCCCGGGAATCATTGTTGGTGATTTAACCCCCAATTCCAACCTTTGATGCTGAGTGCCAAGCAGGGAGGTAATGGGTCCCGTTTTTATAGTCTTTAGTATTGTAAATAGTTTTCTGAAATATTCGACATTGTGTCATTCGGACCAAAGGGGAAGCGAACCATCCAGACTGTTATCGACGCAAAGTTCAAAAGCCAGCATCTGTGATGGTATGGGGGTGCATTAGTGCCCAAGGCATGGGTAACTTACACATCTGTGAAGGCACCATTAATGCTGAAAGGTACATACAGGTTTTGGAACAACATATGCTGCCATCTAAGAGTCGTCTTTTTCATGGACGCCCCTGCTTATTTCAGCAAGACAATGCCAAGCCACATTCAGCACGTGTTACAACAGCGTGGCTTCGTAAAAAAAGAGTGCGGGTACTTTCCTGGCCCGCCTGCAGTCCAGAACTGTCTCCCATCGAAAATGTGTGGCGCATTATGAAGCGTAAAATACGACAGCGGAGACCCCGGACTGTTGAACGACTGAAGCTCTACATAAAACAAGAATGGGAAAGAATTCCACTTTCAAAGCTTCAACAATTAGTTTCCTCAGTTCCCAAAAATTTATTGAGTATTGTTAAAAGAAAAGGTGATGTAACACAGTGGTGAACATGCCCTTTCCCAACTACTTTGGCACGTGTTGCAGCCATGAAATTCTAAGTTAATTATTATTTGCAAAAAAAAAAAAGTTTATGAGTTTGAACATCAAATATGTTGTCTTTGTAGTGCTTGGGGCGGCATAGCTCGGTTGGTGGAGCGGCCGTGTCAGCAACTTGAGGGTCGCAGGTTCAATTCCCGCTTCCGCCATCCTAGTCCCTGCCGTTGTGTCCTTGGGCAAGACACTTTACCCACCTGCTCCCAGTGCCACCCACACCGGTTTAAAATGTAACTTAGATATTGGGTTTCACTATGTAAAAGCGCTTTGAGTCACTAGAGAAAAGCGCTATATGAATATAATTCACTTCACTTTCAACTGAATATGGGTTGAAAAGGATTTGCAAATCATTGTATTCTGTTATGTTTACATCAAACACAATTTCCCAACTCATATGGAAACGGGGTCTGTACTTTGCAACTCGTTTTTTTTATCCCACCTTTTCCAGGGGATTTTCAACTCCAAATAAAAACAATAAAGTGTAAAAGTCCTACTGTACCAGTGACCTTCACCGTAGCGAATATAATCTTCACGAGCCATCTTTAATATAGGCCGACGTGCACCTGGGGAAACCAAACACAAAAACACTTTTGGACTTCTTTCCAGCCGAGAAAAAGAAAACAAAAAAAGCTGTGGCATTTTCAAAAGTACAAATGAGACAAATAGCGGGGTGCCACCGGCTGACATTCTCAAGGTAGCCAAGAGCTGGATAAAATTTTAGGCTGGAAATGAATTAAAGGGCTCTTGTTATGCAAAACCAACTTTTCTTGCCTATTGGTATCAATCAGAGTAGGGCTGGGCGATACTGCCTTTTTTAATATCTTGATATTTCTAGGCCATATCCCGATACAGCATATATATCTGGATATTTTGCCTTGAATGAACACTTGATGCATATAATCACAGCAGTAAGATGATTCTATGTGTCTACATTAAAACATTCTTGTTCATACTGCATTAATATATGCTACTTTTAAACTTTCATGCAGAGAGGGAAATCACAACTAAGTCAATTGACCAAAAGTGTATTTATTAAACAGTTATTAAGCTGTGGCACAAACATTCATGTCATTTCCAAAACAGACAGTGCAAGATTGTCAGAGACATTTTAAAACAAGCTATGAGTGCACTTTTGTGCATGATGTCACTAAGATGACATATCAAAACAACACTAAATTAAAGTGCACTTTTTGTACAGTACGCCACTACAATAGTTTAAAACAAATAAAGCGCACTTTTGTGCATGATGTCACACAAGATATTTTAATAAGTGTCAAATAAAAATGAGCTGCATAATAGGAAATCAAATTATAAATAAATAAATAAATGGCTTGTACTTGTATAGCGCTTTTCTACCTTCAAGGTACTCAAAGCGCTTTGACACTACTTCCACATTTACCCATTCACACACACATTCACACACTGATGGAGGGAGTTGCCATGCAAGGCGCTAACCAGCACCCATCAGGAGCAAGGGTGAAGTGTCTTGCTCAGGATGAGATTGGTACTAGGTGGGGACTGAACCGGGGACCCTCGGGTTGCGCACGGCCACTCTCCCACTGCGCCACGCCGTCCCTCTTGTTTTGGGTCTGTTTCCTGTTTGTCTCCCTGAGTGCTGTGTCCCCCTCAGGTGTGGCTGATTGGCACCAGGCCACACCTGGTGTCAATCAGCCAGGAGCTATTTGTACCTGCCTTCCCATCCAGTCTGTGCTGGATTATTGTCGCTCCTATCGTGTCGATGTCACCACTACCTGTCTTGTCGCTTGTAGCTTTGTCTACTTCTGTTCACTCTGTTCATGCCATAGTTCCGTCGAGTGTTTTTGTTTTTAGCCAAGTTTGTTATCCGCCTTGTGCGCGCCTTTTGTTAGTACCCTTTTGTTTGTTTTTGTTCTAGTATTTTAATTAAATCATGTTTACCTACAAAATGCCTGCCTCCTTCTCTGCATCTTGGGGTTCATCACAAACTAACTTTGACAACCTTTTTATTTTATTTTATTTTTTAGATATATGCATACTAGTTCTCGCTATTTGGCTGTTCTAGTTTTTATTTTTCATTTTTTTTTATCTTTTTATTTAAATGTTTTAATTTTTTTAGTATTTTTTAGTAATTGTTTATGTCCTTCACTATGTGGTAGGTTCCTGCGGACGTTATTTCCTTTTCTTGTTGACTATTTTTGGAAATTTTTGCCTCGGCACTTTGATGGTGTGGGCGTGTCACCAAATGGAGTAATCACTCTTCATTCCATAGCAGGTGACTTTTCAAATGATGCTACATAATTGTCAGGCTTGCCACTGACAGTTTGTTTGTGTTTTAGTTTTTCCTCTGTGTGTTTAGTATTTCCTGTTTTTAGTTCGTGTCAGCACTCTTATTTTGTCTGTTTCCTGTTATTTTCCCTCAGCTGCGGCTGATTTGCACCTGGCCACACCTGGTGTCAATCAGCCCGCTCCTATTTGAACCTGTTTTGTCCTACAGTCGAGTGCTGGATTATACGGCATGGCGTAGTGGGTAGAGCAGCCGTGCCAGAAACCTGAGGGTTGCAGGTTCGCTTCCCACCTATTGACATCCAAATCGCTGCCGTTGTGTCCTTGGGCAGGACACTTCACAATTTGCCCCCGGTGCCGCTCACACTGGTGAATGAATGATGGATGAATGATTGGTGGTGGTGGGAGGGGCCGTAGGCGCAAACTGGCAGCCACGCTTCCGTCAGTCTACCCCAGGGCAGCTGTGGCTACCCTGGGGTAGCTCTGTGAGCGTTTTGAGTATCTAACAATAGAAAAGCGCGATATAAATCTAATCCATTATATTATTATTATTATTATTATTGTCATGTCGCTGTTGTCGTGGTTACCTGTCGTGTAGTTTCATTGCCGCGTAGCGGTAAGCTATGTTTGTTTGTTTGTAGCTTACTGTCTTTTGTTTCCTGCTTCCGTTTTGTTTTCATTCTGCAAGTAACGACTTCTGTTTTCCTGTTCGCTACCCGCGAGCTTCCACGCTAGGCCCTTTTTGTTTTTTGCCAGCTTCCATGCTAAGTTCCTTTTTGTTTTCTAGCTCCCATGCTAGCTCTCTTAGTTTGTTATCCGTCTCATGCGTGTTTTGTGTTAGTACCCTTTTGTTTGTTTTTGTTCAATTATTTTGATTAAATCATGTTTTCTCACTCCATGCCTGCCTCCTTCTCTGCATCTTGGGGTTTGTCACCAACAAACTCTGACAATAATAGCAGTAATGCTACTTTTTGTGGCAACACTTTTGCCCCGCACTTGACAAATTACGGTTGTCTGTTCGACATATTCCCGCTTGAAGCCAAACCACCGCCAGATGATGGACCCCCTGCTGTTTTTCTTGGGAATTAATTCTTCCTTCATTTCTTACCAGATTCGCGCCTTCTTTCTTTCTTTTGTATTACGGCTTGTAGAGTAGGTTGGATGTATTTATCCAATACGATCAAAATCATAAGTACGATTACTAAGTGTTGATATTTGAGACAGCCCCGGAGCCCTCTGTAGTGGAAATGTTGGGCCATAAGGTCAAAAAGGTTAAGAACCCCTGATGTAGCCCAGCAGGCACAAGACATTGATACATTGATTATACGTACATGTCCTTTAAAACTGAAGTTGAAACAACGTTGCGTGTTTGTAAATTGAGACAATGTTGGTGTCTAACATTGGAGGCACGCTGTGGTTGGAAAATGACCACATTTCAATGGAGAGGTGGCGAGGCGGAGCCGACGGGCCAACAGAGCGCCAGGGCACGCAGATGGCGGCGAGGAGGCGGAGAAGTCGAGTGGGTGGCGAGGCGGGGCGTGCCGGTAGCGACGCCACAATCGAGTTCAGGTGCGTGGATCACGCACCGGTACACAATCAACTTATCTCCTCTCAATGTATAAAAGGGGAGAAGGAGGAGAGAACGGGGCTGAAGGAGGTGGAGAGTCTGCAGCAGTGCCCGGCGAGCAGAAGCACCAGGAAGCAAGACACGAGAGACGGAGACGCGGACCGGAGAGCGAGAGACAGGGAGCGGCGACGGCGAAAAAGACTTGCTTCATTTGAAAAAATAAACGAGAGTCAAACCTGCTTAATCATGTCCTTCCTGGGTGGTCCATGGAACCCGCACGACGACAGTGGGAGTCGTTCACAGTTGTCAAAATGCAAGTTCTTGTATTTGTGTTATAGAAGATTGGTTGGGAAATGACCAAAATTCAGTGGTCAAATCAACGTCATAACCTGACATTGAATAAACGTTGTCAAAAATCGTATTGTTTCAACGTTGTATTTGGATTGTGGAATATTGGTTGGGAAATTAGCAAAATTCAACGGTCAAATCAACGTCAGAACTTGACATTGAATAAACGTCAGTAAAAAGCATGTTGTTTCAACGTAGTATTTGTGTTGTAGAAGATTGGTTGGGAAATGACCAAAATCAACCTCATAACCTGACATTGAATAAACGTTGTTGTGGAGAGGCGGAGCGCCAGGGCACGCCCAAGATGGGGGCGAGGAGGCGGAGAAGTCGAGTGGGTGGCGAGGCGGGGCGTGCCGGGAGCGACGCCACAATCGAGTTCAGGTGCGTGGATCGCGCGCCGGTACACAATCAACTCATCTCCTCTCAATGTATAAAAGGGGAAAAGGAAGAGAGAACGGGGCTGAGGGAGGTGGAAAGTCTGCAGCAGTGCCCGGCGAGCAGAAGCACCAGGGAGCAAGACATGAGAGACGGAGACGCGGCCGACTAAAGCGCGGACCAGAGAGCGAGAGACAGGGAGCGGCGACGGCGCAAAAGACTTGCTTGATTTAAAAAAATAAACGAGAGTCAAACCTGCTCAATCATGTCCTTCCTGAGTGGTCCATGGAACCCGCACAACGACAGTGTGAGTCGTTCACAGTTGTCAAAAAGCAAGTTCTTGTATTAGTGTTATAGAAGATTGGCTGGGAAATGACCAAAATTCAGCGGTCAAATCCACGTCGGAACCTGACATTGAATAAACATTGTCAAAAATGGTATTGTTTCAACGTTGTATTTGGGTTGTGGAATATTGGTTGGGAAATGACCAAAATTCAACGGTCAAATCAACGTCAGAACTTGACATTAAATAAACATCAGTAAAAAGCATGTTGTTTCAACGTAGTGTTTGTGTTGTAGAAGATTGGTTGGGAAATGACCAAAATCAACCTCACAACCTAACATTGAATAAACGCTGTTGTGGAGAGGCGGAGCCGATGGGCCGACAGAGCGCCAGGGCACGCTGGATGGCGGCGAGGAGGCGGAGAAGTCGAGTGGGTGGCGAAGCGGGCCGTGCCGGGAGCGACGCCACAATCGAGTTCAGGTGCGTGGATCGCGCGCCGGTACACAATCAACTTATCTCCTCTCAATGTATAAAAGGGGAGAAGGAGGAGAGAACGGGGCTGAAGGAGGTGGAGAGTCTGCAGCAGTGCCCGGCGAGCAGAAGCACCAGGAAGTAAGACACGAGAGACGGAGACGCGGACCGGAGAGCGAGAGACAGGGAGCGGCGACGGCGCAAAAGACTTGCTTCATTTGAAAAAATAAACGAGAGTCAAACCTGCTTAATCATCTCCTTCCTGGGTGGTCCATGGAACCCGCACAACGACAGTGTGCATCGTTCACAGTTGTCAAAAAGCAAGTTCTTGTATTAGTGTTATGGAAGATTGGTTGGGAAATGACCAAAATTCAGCGGTCAAATCAACGTCGGAACCTGACATTGAATAAACTTTGTCAAAAATTGTATTGTTTCAACGTTGTATTTGGGTTGTGGAATATTGGTTGGGAAATGACCAAAATTCAACGGTCAAATCAACGTCAGAACTTGACATTGAATAAACAACAGTAAAAAGCATGTTGTTTCAACGTAGTATTTGTGTTGTAGAAGATTGGTTGGGAAATGACCAAAATCAACCTCACAACCTGACATTGAATAAACGTTGTTGTGGAGAGGCGGAGCGCCAGGGCACGCCCAAGAAGGGGGCGAGGAGGCGGAGAAGTCGAGTGGGTGGCGAGGCGGGGTGTGCCGGTAGCGACGCCACAATCAAGTTCAGGTGCGTGGATCACGGACCGGTACACAATCAACTCATCTCCTCTCAATGTATAAAAGGGGAGAAGGAGGAAAGAATGGGGCTGAAGGAGGTGGAGAGTCTGCAGCAGTGCCCGGCGAGCAGAAGCACCAGGAAGCAAGACACGAGAGACGGAGACGCGGACCAGAGAGCGAGAGACAGGGAGCGGCGACGGCGCAAAAGACTTGCTTCATTTGAAAAAATAAACGAGAGTCAAACCTGCTTAATCATCTCCTTCCTGGGTGGTCCATGGAACCCGCACGACGACAGTGTGAGTCCTTCACAGTTGTCAAAAAGCAAGTTCTTGTATTAGTGTTATGGAAGATTGGTTGGGAAATGACCAAAATTCAGCGGTCAAATCAACGTCGGAACCTGACATTGAATAAACGTTGTCAAAAATCGTATTGTTTCAACGTTGTATTTGGGTTGTGGAATATTGGTTGGGAAATGAGCAAAATTCAACGGTCAAATCAACGTCAGAACTTGACATTGAATAAACGTCAGTAAAAAGCATGTTGTTTCAACGTAGTATTTGTGTTGTAGAAGATTGGTTGGGAAATGACCAAAATCAACCTCACAACCTGACATTGAATAAACGTTGTTGTGGAGAGGCGGAGCGCCAGGGCACGCCCAAGAAGGGGGCGAGGAGGCGGAGAAGTCGAGTGGGTGGCGAGGCGGGGTGTGCCGGGAGCGACGCCACAATCGAGTTCAGGTGCGTGGATCGCGCGCCGGTACACAATCAACTCATCTCCTCTCAATGTATAAAAGGGGAAAAGGAGGAGAGAACGGGGCTGAGGGAGGTGGAAAGTCTGCAGCAGTGCCCGGCGAGCAGAAGCACCAGGAAGCAAGACATGAGAGACGGAGACGCGGCCGACTAAAGCGCGGACCGGAAAGCGAGACATGGGGAGCGGCGACGGCGCAAAAGACTTGCTTCATTTGAAAAAATAAACGAGAGTCAAACCTGCTCAATCATGTCCTTCCTGAGTGGTCCATGGAACCCGCACGACGACAGTGTGAGTCCTTCACAGTTGTCAAAAAGCAAGTTCTTGTATTAGTGTTATAGAAGATTGGCTGGGAAATGACCAAAATTCAGTGGTCAAATCAACGTCATAACCTGACATTGAATAAACGTTGTCAAAAATCGTATTGTTTCAACGTTGTATTTGGGTTGTGGAATATTGGTTGGGAAATGACCAAAATTCAACGGTCAAATCAACGTCAGAACTTGACATTGAATAAACGTTGTCAAAAATCATGTTGTTTCAACGTAGTATTTCTGTTGTAGAAGATTGGTTGGGAAATGACTAAAATTCAACCGTCAAATCAACGTCACAACCTGACATTAAATAAACGCTGTCAAAAATCCTAATATTTCAACGTTGTATTTGTGTTGTAGAAGATTGGTTGGGAAATGACCAAAATCAACCTCACAACCTAACATTGAATAAACGTTGTTGTGGAGAGGCGGAGCCGATGGGCCGACAGAGCGCCAGGGCACGCTGGATGGCGGCGAGGAGGCGGAGAAGTCGAGTGGGTGGCGAGGCGGGGTGTGCCGGGAGCGACGCCACAATCGAGTTCAGGTGCGTGGATCGCGCGCCGGTACACAATCAACTTATCTCCTCTCAATGTATAAAAGGGGAGAAGGAGGAGAGAATGGGGCTGAAGGAGGTGGAAAGTCTGCAGCAGTGCCCGGCGAGCAGAAGCACCAGGAAGCAAGACACGAGAGACGGAGACGCGGACCGGAGAGCGAGAGACAGGGAGCGGCGACGGCGAAAAAGACTTGCTTCATTTGAAAAAATAAACGAGAGTCAAACCTGCTTAATCATGTCCTTCCTGGGTGGTCCATGGAACCCGCACGACGACAGTGTGAGTCCTTCACAGTTGTCAAAATGCAAGTTCTTGTATTTGTGTTATAGAAGATTGGCTGGGAAATGACCAAAATTCAGTGGTCAAATCAACGTCATAACCTGACATTGAATAAACGTTGTCAAAAATCGTATTGTTTCAACGTTGTATTTGGATTGTGGAATATTGGTTGGGAAATTACCAAAATCTAAATGGTCAAAACAACGTCAGAACCTGACATTAAATAAACGTTGCCACAAAGCATGTTGTTTCAATGTAGTATTTGTGTTGTAGAAGATTGGTTGGGAAATGACCAAAATCAACCTCACAACCTGACATTGAATAAACGTTGTTGTGGAGAGGCGGAGCCGATGGGCCGACAGAGCGCCAGGGTGGCGGCGAGGAGGTGGAGAAGTCGAGTGGGTGGCGAGGCGGGGTGTGCCGGGAGCGACGCCACAATCGAGTTCAGGTGCGTGGATCGCGCACCGGTACACAATCAACTTATCTCCTCTCAATGTATAAAAGGGGAGAAGGAGGAGAGAACGGGGCTGTAGGAGGTGGAGAGTCTGCAGCAGTGCCCGGCGAGCAGAAGCACCAGGAAGCAAGACACGAGAGACGCGGCCGACTAAAGCGCGGACCGGAGAGCGAGAGACAGGGAGCGGCGACGGCGCAAAAGACTTGCTTCATTTGAAAAAATAAACGAGAGTCAAACATGCTCAATCATGTCCTTCCTGAGTGGTCCATGGAACCCGCACGACGACAGTGTGAGTCGTTCACAGTTGTCAAAAAGCATGTTCTTGTATTAGTGTTATAGAAGATTGGTTGGGAAATTACCAAAATTCAGCGCTCAAATCCACGCCGTAACCTGACATTGAATAAACGTTGTCAAAAATCGTATTGTTTCAACGTTGTATTTGGGTTGTGGAATATTGGTTGGGAAATGAGCAAAATTCAATGGTCATATCAACGTCGTAACCTGACATTGAATAAACGTCAGTAAAAAGCATGTTGTTTCAACGTAGTATTTGTGTTGTAGAAGATTGGTTGGTAAATGACCAAAATTCAACGCTCATATCAACGTCAGAAGCTGACATTGAATAAACGCCCTCAAAAAGCATGTAGTTTCAACGTTAGGTTTGAGTTGCTCAACATCAGGACCTAATTCAAAAAGTTTTCGACGTTGTTTCAATGTCTTTTGCCTGCTGGGAGACCCCAAAAAAGTGTTTTCGATATAAATGAAAAAAATCCTAATAACAATATGACCTTTTAAAGGGCGTGCATGTGTTGTTGTCGGGTGGCTAAAACTGGTTCAATATTTTGTTGTGCAAAGTGGGGGGGAAAAATAAATGGCAAAAAAAAAAAGTTTTCAATTTGATTGTGTTGAATAAGTGCATATTGTTTTTGGTCCATACTTCTTTTTTTCATCCTCGCCTGTGTTATTTCTCCACCATTCGTGGCATTCCACCTTTGAAAAGGAGAGCGGGAGACATCCGCTTCACTTCTAATGACTATCACAAATGTTGCAGTAATTCCACTCCGACTGAAAAAAAAGAAAAAAAAAAGACATAAAATAAACTTGCCGCCCCTTCAGCGTGCTCCTAAATTATAGCAATGGAATGGCAGATGGTTTTTTTTTTCTCTCCTATCTTAGAGGATCGGAACAATCCCTTCAGTGGACTTGCATCATGGAGGCTCGCAACCATTCCAGCAGCCAGCAGGTTCTCTGCAAAGATGTGAGTATTTCTTTTTTTTTTTTTATTGAACATTTCTATATACTGAATCTTACTTAATCATTTTCAAGTATTTTTTACACTCTTTAGGTGGGTGTCAAAAAAAACCCAGTTAATTTAAACAGTTTTCAAATTAAAATGATGCAATCCCAATAATTTAAACAGCATTTCTGTGCCTCACTCAGGCAGAGATCTGAAGTTTTCTCCAAAATTCCAATTCGTCCACCAAATTTTATTTCTCATCGTTTATATCTCACACTGTAATTATATCTCCCATATTCTGGTGTCACTCACTTTTTTTATAATTGTCATTTTTGCCCACAACAATGTAAACCTATTTTTTATTGTTATTTAAATCAGTGGTCCCCAACCACCGGGCCGCAGCTCGATTGGCACCGGTCCGCAGAATAATTTTTTCTTAATTTAAATTTTTTTATTTTTATTTTTTAAATTTTTGTTTTTTTTATTTATTAAATCAACATAAAAAACACAAGATACACTTACAATTAGTGCACCAACCCAAAAAAAACTCCTTTTTTTCATGACAAAAACCTCCCTTTTTCATGACAAAAAAATGAGGTTGACATCATAAATACGCAAACATTTAATTTTTTCTTCTACTTTTTTGGCAACGTAAAAAAAAAAATGTCTTGTAGAAAGTTTAAGTCTTGTTTTGGTAAAATGTCGCTATGCTTTTTTAAGTTTAAGTACCAATGATAGTCACACACACACACTAGGTGTGGCGAAATTATTCTCTGCATTTGACCCATTCACCCTTGATTACCCCCCGGGAGGTGAGGGGAGCAGTGAGCAGCATCTGTGGCCGCGCCCGGGAATCATTTTTGGGGATTCAACCCCCAATTCCAACCTTTGATGCTGAGTGCCAAGCAGGGAGGTAATGGGTCCCATTTGTATAGTCTTTTGAGTCCTCCGGTTAAAAAATTATTACATGTCATTTTTGGTGCATATTGTACTCCCAGTAGGACCTCTCCTCCCAGCAGGTATTAATGATAACCGCCACCTTACATAACACAAAAAAACCCCAACTCTAAATAATGCACAAAGTCAATTCGCCATGGAGTGGCCGATTATGTACAAAAAGGTGCATGGACACTCAACTTGCACTTATTGTATACTCAATAGGATTGCTCCTCCCACCAGTTATTCATGTTAATCGACAGACAATTTTTTATTCATTTGTTTTTTTTTTACCAGAAAACTCTAAAAAAAATGCACAATATCAAATCCCCATGGTATGCTTTTATCATTCAGTCACTTGCACATATTGTATAATCTCTGTGATTGCTTCTCCCGCCAGTTATTAATGGTAACACAAACAAAGTACAAGTATAATTAACACAAAAAGTTCAAATTCAAAACGCCACTGTGTGCTTGATTACACACACACACACTTGCACAGGTAACTAACTTTGCACATATTGCATACTCAACACGATTGCTCGTCCCGCCGGTTGTTAATGATAGTCGCCACCCTTCATAAAAGAGTCAAACAACTCTAACTAATGCACATAGTGAAATTGCCACTGTGTGCTTGATAACAGGACACACATATTGTATACTCCATACTCTATACTCTGCAGTTGCTCCTCCCGTCAGTTATCAATGATAACCGCCACCTTGCGCAACAGAAACACACAACTCTAAGAAATGCAGAAAATCAAATTGCCACGGTGTGCTTGATTATTCACAAACACTTTTACAGGCAACCATCTTGCACACATTGTATACTCATCATGACTGCTCCTTCCGCCAGTGGTTAATGATAGTTTCCACCTTTCAGAACATAAACAAACTGTAAATAATGCACAAAGTCAAACTGCCATGGCGTGTTTGATTATTCACAAACAAAAACATTTGCACGTATTTCATTGTATCCTCATGACTGCTTCTCCCGCCAGTTGTTAATGATAATTTCCACCTATCAGAACAGGAGCAAACTGTAAATAATGCACAAAGTCAAACTGCCATGGCGTGCTTGATTATTCACAAACAAAAATATTTGCACATATTGCATATTTCATGCGACTGCTCCTACCGCCAGTTATTATTGGTAACCGCCAATTTGCATAACAAACAACTCTAAATAACGCAAAGTCATATCGCCAGAGTGTGCTTGACTATCTCCAAACATTTGCACAGACGGCCAACATGAACATGTTAAATACTCAACATGATTACTCTTCTCACAAGTTATTAATAACATCAGCCACTATGTGTAACAGAAACAACTGTAAATCATGCACAAAGACAAATCGCACATATTGTATACTGTATGCCATTGCTCCTCCCTCCAGTTATTAATGGTAAATGTCACCATGTGAAATATTGAGAACTCAAACTAAGACAAAAAGTCAAATCGCCACGGTGTGCTTGATTATACACACATTGTATACTAATGACTGCTCCTCCCGCAAGTTGTTAATGATAGTTTCCACCTTTCAAAACAGAAAAAATCTGTAAATAATGCACAAAGTCACATTCCCATGGTGTGCTTGGTTATTCACACACAAAAACATTTGCACATATTTCATTTTAGACTCATGACTGCTCCTCCCGCCAGTTGTTAATGATTGTTCCTGTTCTGAAAGGTGGAAACTAACTGTAAATAATGCACAAAGTCAAATTGCCATGGCGTGTTTGATTATTCACAAACAAAAACATTTGCACAAATTGAATCTTTTCATGCGATTACTCCTACCGCCAGTTGTTATTGGTAACCGCCAATTTGCAGACAGATTTGTTTTTGTATTTTTGGTCCAATATGGCTCTTTCGACATTTTGGGTTGCCGACCCCTGGTGTAGTTGAAGACTTACGGTCATTAGAAAACATGACTGCACATCATTATCCACCTTAAACATGTAAAGAAAAGTATTTGGGAGTATCCGGCGGGCCAGATTGATAAACTCAACGGGCCGCATGTGGCCCCCGGGCCTTAATTAGCGCCAGGTCTGGTCTATTCGGATGTATGTGCAGGTATGCGTCACGGTGTGATAAAGCTCTTGCATGCTGCTTCTGTTGTTTTCCCGGGGAAGAGTTTACTCTTTGCACGCCAACAGCAGGAGGCTGCAGGCGCTCTCCTACTCCAAAGCTCTGGAGGCATTGCCTGGCTGATTCTCAACTCCGAAACCTTTCAGCGTCGGCCGGCGGGGGGGCCTCGTGCTCCTTTTACACCGCTCAGTAGGTCGCCATCGCTGCCTTTTTGCCTGCCTGTCTTTCTCCTCACCAGCCCACCTTCCTTCCTCCCTGAGAGCACTCGGGATCGCACGCGGCAGACGGTTAAAAGTTTCCACTCCGCTTAAGTTGCCAGCGCTTATGCAAGCTGCCACAGGAGAGTCGTACGTTCACTCGGCAGACACGGAGGACACTTTGATGTGCCTCACGTTTTTTATGGTCACCGTCAGTGACATCGCACATCCTCCCGGAATGCATTAATGGCAAATGCATGCATGGCTCCATACCAATGTCACGCTGAAGGTCCAAAATTCTCTCCATAATAAATGCGAGTGATCTTTGCCATCGCCTTTAACCTTCTCTAAAGGAATGCGAAGAGAACTGTATGGAATGATAACTAGATATGTTCGATAATGGCTTATTTACCGATTCCGATATCAACCGATACCGATATATACAGTCGTGGAATGAACCCATTATTATGCTGTGAACGACTCTCTCTGTCGTGCGGGTTCCAGGGACCACCAAGGAAGGACATGGCTTTGACAGTGTTGACTTTCTTTATTTTCCAATAAGAAAATAAGAATATGCCTAATTTTGTTGTGATGCCCTGCTGGAAGCATTACACGACATAACAAGGTTTTGCAAAATAAATCAACTTAAGTTATGGAAAAAAAATGCCTGACTAACGGGCCGTAGTTTGGACACGGGCCGTAATTTAGGACACACCTGCTGTAAATGCAAAAACAGTGCCGCATTTCAAAAATTTTACATTAAAAAAAAAAAAAATGGCAGCTCAGTTGCCAGAATTTTACCGTACAATTTAAGGTGTTTTTTTGTTACTCTTGATAAAAAATAAAAAAATTGTACATGGTAATTTTTGCCAACGGAACTGCTAGTAAAAACTGAACATTTGAAGGCATATTACTGCTATTGGCAGAACGCTACCACAGTTTTTTACAGTAAAAAACTGGCAGCTCAGTTGACATAATTTTACTGTCAAAAAACAGTGGTACTGTTTTTTTTTTGTTTTTTTTTCAATTTTTACAGTGAAATAATTTTTTTAAAAACCATAAGATTTCACACTTTTATCGCAAAATCTATTGTGGATGGATGGATAACTTGCTCTGGAATCTTAAGTCAAGCAGATAAAAAGTATGTATTTCTGTTGTTAGCAAAAAATGGTGTGATTTGATTTATATTTGTTGAATTATTAGATTATATTTAAGTTGAAAATTATGCAATTGCAAGGAGTACACGTGTTTTTTTTACATATTTTGCCATATTTCCAGGTTTTCGAGGGCCATGTAACTTGATGGGGCGGGCTGGTTCTGGATAGAGGTCTCCGATAATGGCTTTTTTGCCAATATTCGATATTGTCCAACACTTAATTACCGATACCGATATGAACCGATACCGATATATACAGTCGTGGAATCAACACATTATTATGCTGTGAATGACTCTCTCTGTCGTGCGGGTTCCAGGGACCACCAAGGAAGGACATGGCTTTGAGCAGTGTTGACTTTCTTTATTTTCCAATAAGAAAATAAGAATATGCCTAATTTTGTTGTGACGCCCCGCTGGATGCATTAAACAATATAACAAAGTTTTGCAAAATAAATCAACTCAAGTTATGGAAAAAAAATGCCTAACTAACGGGCCGTAGTTTGGACACGGGCCGTAATTTAGGACACACCTGCTCTAAATGCAAAAACAGTGCCGCATTTTAAAAATTTTACATTAAAAAAAAAAAAAATGGCAGCTCAGTTGCCAGAATTTTACTGTACAATTTAAGGTGTTTTTTTGTTACTCTTGATAAAAAAATAAAAAATTGTACATGGTAATTTTTGCCAACGGAACTGCTAGTAAAAACTGAACATTTGAAGGCATATTACTGCTATTGGCAGAACGCTACCACAGTTTTTTACAGTAAAAAACTGGCAGCTCAGTTGACAGAATTTTACTGTAAAATTTAAGGTGTTTTTTTGTTACTCTTGATAGAAAAAATTTTTGTTCATGGTAATTTCTGCCAACGGAACTGCTAGTAAAAACTGAAGATTTGAAGGCATATTACTGCTATTGGCAGAACGCTACCACAGTTTTTTTTACAGTAAAAAAACTGGCAGCTCAGTTGACATAATTTTACTGTCAAAAAACAGTGGTAGTGTTTTTTTTTTTTCTTTTTTCAATTTTTACAGTGAAATAATTTTTTTAAAAACCATAAGATTTCACACTTTTATCGCAAAATCTATTGTGGATGGATTTATAACTTGCTCTGGAATCTTAAGTCAAGCAGATAAAAAGTATGTATTTCTGTTGTTAGCAAAAAATGCTGTGATTTGATTTATATTTGTTGAATTATTAGATTATATTTAAGTTGAAAATGATGCAATTGCAAGGAGTACACGTGTTTTTTTTCTACATATTTTGCCATATTTCCAGGTTTTCGAGGGCCATATAAATTGATGGGGCGGGCTGGTTCTGGATAGAGATCTCCGATAATGGCTTTTTTGCCAATATTCGATATTGTCCAACTCTTAATTACCGATACCGAAATGAACCGATACAGATATATACAGTCGTGGAATGAACACATTATTATGCTGTGAAATACTCTCTCTGTCGTGCGGGTTCCAGGGACCACCAAGGAAGGACATGGCTTTGAGCAGTGTTGACTTTCTTTATTTTCCAATAACAAAATAAGAATATGCCTAATTTTGTTGTGACGCCCCGCTGGATGCATTAAACAATATAACAAGGTTTTGCAAAATAAATCAACTCAAGTTATGGAAAAAAAATGCCTGACTAACGGGCCGTAGTTTGGACACGGGCCGTAATTTAGGACACACCTGTTCTAAATGCAAAAACAGTGCCGCATTTTAAAAATTTTACAGTAAAAAAAAAAAAAATGGCAGCTCAGTTGCCAGAATTTTACTGTACAATTTAAGGTGTTTTTTTGCTACTCTTGATAAAAAAAAAAAAAAATTGTACATGGTAATTTTTGCCAACGGAACTGCTAGTAAAAACTGAAGATTTGAAGGCGTATTACTGCTATTGCCAGAACGCTACCACAGTTTTTTACAGTAAAAAACTGGCAGCTCAGTTGACAGAATTTTATTGTCACAAAACAGTGGTACTGTTTTTTTTTCTTTCAATTTTACAGTGAAAGAATTTTTGAAAAAAACATAACATTTCACACTTTTATCGCAAAATCTATTGTGGATGGATGGATAACTTCCTTTGGAATCTTGAGTCAAGCTGATAAAAAGTATGTATTTCTGTTTTTAGTAAAAAATGCTGTGATTTGATTTATATTTGTTGAATTATTAGATTATATTCAAGTTGAAAATTATGCAATCGCATGGAGTACACGTGTTGTTTTTTTTTTACGTATTTTGCCACATTTCCAGGCTATCGAGGGCCATATAAATTGATGGGCCCGGCCGGTTTTGGCTAAAGATATCCAATAATGGCTTTTTTGCCAATATTCGATATTGTCCAACTCTTAATTACCGATACCGATATATACAGTCGTGGAATCAGCACATTTTTATGCCTAATTTTGTTGTAATGCCCCGCTGGATGCAATAAACAATGTAACAAGGTTTCCCAAAATAAATCAAATCAAGTTATGGAAAAAAACAAGGCACAGCCATATTTATTAATAAAGTCACAAAGTGCATTATTTTTTTTTAAACATGCCTCAATACAGCAGTTTGGAATTTGGGACATGCTCTCCCTGAGATAATCCTGATACCCACCACAACTATGGGAAATACTATACTTTGACTCTCACAAAGTCCATTATTTTAAATGTTTTTAATTTTTTTCAAACATGCCTCAAAACAACAGCTACAAAAACAATGAAGGCACACAGTTTCAGTCCAGAGTATACTAAAGTAATAAAGTACACAATAACATAGTCCTCCATCAGTGCAAGACTGCCTGGTATACTGTATAACAGGAAATTATAAACTGGGCTCAATCTGCCCTGCTCTAACGTATTTGTATGAGTAAGACAAATGTGCTGCAAGCCGGTGGTGAGTGCTTGAAGTGGCCTAGCAGTCAGTCAGAACTTCTAAAATGCTGCGTTGAGACAGGGCACCTCCGTTCACTGCAAGCTGCAAAGTGTGCGCCATGCAGGCCAGACTAGCCACACCAAACTCCACCGTAGCTTTTGCCATACTTTCGCTCTGGGGTGTTTTTTGTTGTATTTTTGTTTTTTCTCGGCGGAGTCTTTGAGCGACAACTGTGTGGTACTCCTTTTTTTCGGTGTTTGTATCCATCTTCCGCTTGTATTCATCGTGTATCTCCTTATAATTTTTGAAGAGGTGAGAGATCTAATTGCTCAAATTAAAGGAAGACGTCTTGGTTCCTCCTCGCATAACCAACTTTTTCGCCAGTTTTTTTTACCCGTCAGACACACTTTAAATTAATCCCAAACCACAGACAAGGAGTCGTTACTCAGTCACCGAGCGAGCATGCTTGTTAGCCACGGCTACAGCACCGGCAACAACACACTCTTGTTACTCTTATACTGCGCTCGCGGCGGTTTGATGAGGTCATCAAGCGTCGCCAACTCCTGTGTTGTGTTTTGGAGAGGGGAGGGGCTGCTGACTGTTATATGTATCACTCCGTACAGCAGCGTTTTAAAAAGTTATTAATTTTACTTTTTGAAACAGATACCGATAATTTCCAATAATACATTTTAAAGCATTTATCGGCCGATACTATCGCCCTGCCGATATTATCGGACATCTCTAGATATTAAGACATAAAAACTAAAGCTTCTTTAGTCGTATTCCCAAACGAACCATGTTTTAGAGTAAGTGGCACAATAAGTCCACCATTGTCTTTATCCATCCATATATTTTCTACCGCTTATTCCCTTTGGGGTCGCAGGGGGCGCTGGTGCATATCTCAGCTACAATCGGGCAGAAAGCGGGCTACACCCTGGACAAGTCGCCACCTCATTTAATTTTTGAAAAATAAAAATAACTAGGGCTGCAGAATTGTGGCCAAAATAGTAATGATAATTATTTTTTCAGATATTGAAATCACGATTAATCATTATTTTAGGTACCGTATTTTTCGGACTATACTCCACAGTCCGGCGCGGGGTGAAAACCAGCCAAACCAAAAAAAAATAATAATAATAATAATAATGATAATAATTGTTTTTTATTTTTATTTTTTTTAATAGTTTGGCCAAGTCTCACCCTTGGCCAACCTACAAAAAAAAAAAACGCGACTTATAGTCCGAAAAATACGGTAACCACAGTGTTACTGTTCAAAGTGCGTGTAAAGCTACAGTGGCAAAAAATATTGAATATACTTAGTA
>NC_084639.1:5056049-5081049 GCF_033978795.1 Nerophis ophidion | reverse complement strand
CACAGTTGAAGTGTACCTTTGATGAAAATTACAGACCTCTGTCATCATTTTAAGTGGGAGAACTTGCACAATCGGTGTCTGACTAAATACTTTTTTGCCCCACTGTACATGTAGAGATTGTCAGAATAATTGTATCGAAATTATCACAAAACTTTGTGTTTTAAAGAGTTCCTGGCGAGAGGACAAAAGCTGTCTTTGATCCTACCAAGCAAGAGGCTTGTAAAACTCCACTCTGTACCCACATTTGAAGTCCTCTCCAAGGTTTCTCACAGTCATTCTCATCGACGTCCCACTGGGTCGTGAGTTTTTCCTTACCGTTATGTGGATTTCGTTGTGGCTTGTGCAGCCCTTTGAGACACTTTTGATTTAGGGCTGTATAAATAAAAATTGATTGATTGATTGAATATCTACTGTTGTATACGTGATTGTTTTTATGATGATTGTATATTTTTATTTTGGCATTCTTTTAATTTTCTGTCAAGCGCTTTGTGTACGAATTGTGCTCTATAAATAAACTTGAGTTAAATGCGAAAAAAAAATGTTGCTTGAGTTTTTGGAGGCTTTGAGAAAAAAAAAAAGATTAAAGCCAAATCTTACCTTTTGCAGGTGGAGGGTTCTAAAGAGAAGACTGCCAAGTACCGGGTCTACCAGCGCGTGGCTCTGATCCTGGCTCTGGTCTTCCTCGTTTCTGGTGTCTGCATTTTCAGCTTAGCCTATCTCTGGAGACCCAGCCTGGGGAAAGTAAGACATTTTTTTTTTTTATGCATGGCGGACCGTTATAACACGAATACCGAGACTTTTCCGAATGGAAGCTGACGTTTACAAGTGCAGGTAGAATGTGAGTAAGTGCGTAGTAACATCAGTGCTCCTGTGAAAGCAGCATCATTGTCCCGTAAACATCGTCAAGATGAAAGTCGGCTGAAAAAAACACCCTCGCTTTCCATTACCGCGAAAATCAAGCAGGTTGCATCAAAGCAAAAAATGACAAATGTACTCCATCCATCCATCCATTTTCTACCGCTTATTCCCTTTTGGGGTCGCGGGGGGCGCTGGTGCCTATCTCAGCTACAATCGGGCGGAAGGCAGGGGACACCCTGGACAAGTCGCCACCTCATTGCAGGGCCAACACAGATAGGCAGACAACATTCACACTCACATTCACACACTAGGGCCCATTTAGACATCCATCCATTTTCTACCGCTTATTCCCTTTTGGGGTCGCGGGGGGCGCTGGCGCTTATCTCAGCTACAATCGGGCGGAAGACGGGGCACACCCCGGACAAGTCGCCACCTCATTGCAGGGCCAACACAGATAGACAGACAACATTCACACTCACATTCACACACTAGGGCCCATTTAGACATCCATCCATTTTCTACCGCTTATTCCCTTTTGGGGTCGCGGGGGGCGCTGGCGCTTATCTCAGCTACAATCGGGCGGAAGGCGGGGCACACCCCGGACAAGTCGCCACCCCATCGCAGGGCCAACACAGATAGACAACATCCACACCCACATTCACACACCAGGGACCATTTAGACATCCATCCATTTTCTACCGCTTATTCCCTTTTTTTTGGGGGTTGCGGGGGGCGCTGGCGCCTCCCTGCGATGAGGTGGCGACTTGTCCAGGGTGTCCCCTGCCTTCCGCCCGATTGTAGCTGAGATAGGCGCCAGCGCCCCCCGCGACCCCCCAAAAAAAGGGAATAAGCGGTAGAAAATGGATGGATGTCTAAATGGGCCCTAGTGTGTGAATGTGAGTGTGAATGTTGTCTGTCTATCTGTGTTGGCCCTGCGATGAAGTGGCGACTTGTCCAGGGTGTCCCCTGCCTTCCGCCCGATTGTAGCTGAGATAGGCGCCAGCGCCCCCCGCGACCACAAAAGGGAATAAGCGGTAGGAAATGGATGGATGTCTAAATGGGCCCTAGTGTGTGAATGTGAGTGTGAATGTTGTCTGTCTATCTGTGTTGGCCCTGCGATGAGGTGGCGACTTGTCCAGGGTGTCCCCTGCCTTCCGCCCGATTGTAGCTGAGATAGGCGCCAGCGCCCCCCGCGACCCCCCCAAAAAAGGGAATAAGCGGTAGAAAATGGATGGATGTCTAAATGGGCCCTAGTGTGTGAATGTGAGTGTGAATGTTGTCTGCCTATCTGTGTTGGCCCTGCGATGAGGTGGCGACTTGTCCAGGGTGTCCCCTGCCTTCCGCCCGATTGTAGCTGAGATAGGCGCCAGCGCCCCCCGCGACCCCCCCAAAAAAGGGAATAAGCGGTAGAAAATGGATGGATGTCTAAATGGGCCCTAGTGTGTGAATGTGAGTGTGAATGTTGTCTGCCTATCTGTGTTGGCCCTGCGATGAGGTGGCGACTTGTCCAGGGTGTCCCCTGCCTTCCGCCCGATTGTAGCTGAGATAGGCGCCAGCGCCCCCCGCAAACCCCCCCACAAAAGGGAATAAGCGGTAGAAAATGGATGGATGTCTAAATGGGCCCTAGTGTGTGAATGTGAGTGTGAATGTTGTCTGTCTATCTGTGTTGGCCCTGCGATGAGGTGGCGACTTGTCCAGGGTGTCCCCTGCCTTCCGCCCGATTGTAGCTGAGATAGGCGCCAGCGCCCCCCGCGACCCCCAAAAAAAGGGAATAAGCGGTAGAAAATGGATGGATGTCTAAATGGGCCCTAGTGTGTGAATGTGAGTGTGAATGTTGTCTGTCTATCTGTGTTGGCCCTGCGATGAGGTGGCGACTTGTCCAGGGTGTCCCCTGCCTTCCGCCCGATTGTAGCTGAGATAGGCGCCAGCGCCCCCCGCGACCCCCCAAAAAAAGGGAATAAGCGGTAGAAAATGGATGGATGTCTAAATGGGCCCTAGTGTGTGAATGTGAGTGTGAATGTTGTCTGTCTATCTGTGTTGGCCCTGTGATGAGGTGGCGACTTGTCCAGGGTGTACCCTGCCTTCCGCCCGATTGTAGCTGAGATAGGCGCCAGCGCCCCCCGCAACCCCCCCACAAAAGGGAATAAGCGGTAGAAAATGGATGGATGTCTAAATGGGCCCTAGTGTGTGAATGTGAGTGTGAATGTTGTCTGTCTATCTGTGTTGGCCCTGCGATGAGGTGGCGACTTGTCCAGGGTGTCCCCTGCCTTCCGCCCGATTGTAGCTGAGATAGGCGCCAGCGCCCCCCGCGACCCCAAAAGGGAATAAGCGGTAGAAAATGGATGGATGTCTAAATGGGCCCTATTGTGTGAATGTGAGTGTGAATGTTGTCTGTCTATCTGTGTTGGCCCTGCGATGAGGTGGCGACTTGTCCAGGGTGTCCTTAGGTTGAAAAAAAACTAAACATTTTTTTCCTGTTGCCGTTATCTACTTTTTGATGACATTGTCAATGTCGTCTTCTTGTGATGGAACAAGCTGACCGGTGGCTGCAACAAGGCGCACGCAGACCTCCTGGCAATGTAATTGTCCCGGCAATTTATCTTCTCAAAATCCAATCCAATCACGCTTGATGGAGAACATTTTCACTCGCCTGCTTTTCCCAAGGCGCCAGAAGAATAACAAGAAGAAGAAGGGGAGGGGAAGATTATTTACCCAAACTAAAATACATCAATAATAGAAATGAAATCGAATAGAACAGTGGTTCTCAAATGGGGGTAAGCGTACCCCTGGGGGTACTTGAAGCTATGCCAAGGGGTATGTGACATTTTTTTTTAAATATTCTAAAAATAGCAACAATTAAAAAATCCTTTATAAATATACTTATTGAATAATAGGAATGTAAGTTCATAAACTGTCAATCAATCAATCAATCAATGTTTATTTATATAGCCCCAAATCACAAATGTCTCAAAGGACTGCACAAATCATTACGACTACAACATCCTCGGAAGAACCCACAAAAGGGCAAGGAAAACTCACACCCAGTGGGCAGGGAGAATTCACATCCAGTGGGACGCCAGTGACAATGCTGACTATGAGAAACCTTGGAGAGGACCTCAGATGTGGGCAACCCCCCCCCCCTCTAGGGGACCGAAAGCAATGGATGTCGAGCGGGTCTAACATGATACTGTGAAAAACTGTGAAAAAAAAACCAATGCAATATTCAGTGTTGACAGCTAGATTTTTTGTGGAAATGTTCCATAAATATTGATGTTAAAGGCCTATTAAAATGAGATTTTCTTATTTAAACGGGGATAGCAGGTTCATTCTGTGTGTCATACTTGATCATTTCGCCATATTGCCATATTTTTCCTGAAAGGATTTAGTAGAGAAGTAGGTAGAGTAGTCATTGACGATACACTGAAAAAAGTGACTTTTTGGAGCTATAAACTCTATTAAGAGTAACTGTCATAATTTACACCTAATATTTTTAACATTCAGTAAAAACCAGTTTGAGTAAAATTAAACATTTTATTAACGTAATACATGAATTATGGGGGAAGAGTAAGTTTTACTTATGTTTCCTCATACTATTTCAACGTTTAATAGTTGTACGTACATAAACCTAAAAATATTACATAAACTTTACTCTGAAAATAGTGTTTTGAAATGCATGCACGACGACGCATGCGCGCAGCACAACAGGCTCTGGCCGACTGGCTCTGCTCCGGCCGTTAGGATCACTTCACAGAGCACTGCAAGGTGGCATTATGGGTAATACTTATCTTGCCTTTATAGTGTGTTACAGAGTCGATGTTTATCAGAAATGTGTTTGGTGTGGGTTCACAGAGTGTGGCGCATATTAGTAAGAATTTTAAAGTTGTTTATATCACAACCGTCAGTATAAAATGTATGGCTGTTCAATCAATCAATCAATGTTTATTTATATAGCCCCAAATCACAAATGTCTCAAAGGACTGCACAAATCATTACGACTACAACATCCTCGGAAGAACCCACAAAAGGGCAAGGAAAACTCACACCAGTGGGCAGGGAGAATTCACATCCAGTGGGACGCCAGTGACAATGCTGACTATGAGAAACCTTGGAGAGGACCTCAGATGTGGGCAACCCCCCCCCTCTAGGGGACCGAAAGCAATGGATGTCGAGCGGGTCTAACATGATACTGTGAAAGTTCAATCCATAGTGGCTCCAAGACAGCAGTGAGAGTCCCGTCCACAGGAAACCATCTCAAGCGGATCAGCAGCGTAGAGATGTTGATCAAGTATGCATTGCAATCTCGTATTAGAAGCAGAGGAACGCATGCGCCCTTCCGGCACACAAACCATAGACAAAATGGTGTAAAAATGGGCGCAGTGACATGCTGAAGAGCATTGGTCCCCAATCACTGTGCCATGGCCGCAGAATAATTTGTTACAAAAAGTATTTTTTAATCACAGTCATTTTTTTCCTGCATGCCATTGATAAGCGCAGGAGTGAGAAGAGGTTTTAAAATAATTAGCGCTCTGACGGTTATTTAAGGAAATATGGTATACAAAATTTACTTAAAGTCTTTGAGTAAAATGATGTTCCTGCCGATGAATAACAAGTAGACTTTACTTAATTTGTTTAAATAAATATAACTTAAAACTTGGATGCAATTAAGTAACTGTTACTTAATATCTTCACAACTGTTATGTTATATGGTGAGTAGAATTTACTTGATACTGGCAAGTGAATGTTACTTGATATTGCAGCATTAAATTTTACATAAATCATTTGCGTGCAAATACTTACAATATTTTTTTTAAGTAAATCTTATGAGTTATTTTTTTCAGTGTAAAGTTCGCAGCTTTCGGTGTTAAGAGAAAAGCCCTGCCTCTACCGGAAGTCGCAGACGATGACGTCACATGTTTGATGGCTCCTCACATATTCACATTGATTTTAATGGGCGGCTCCAACAAAAAGTGCTATTCGGACCGAGAAAACGACAATTTCCCCATTATTTTGAACGATGATGAAAGATTCGTGTTTGAGGATATTGATAGCGACGGACTAGAGAAAAAAAAACCAACAACACAAAAAAGCGATTGCATTGGGACGGATTCCAATGTTTTTAGACACATTTACTAGGATAATTCTGGAAAATCCCTTATCTTTCTATTGTGTTGTTAGTGTTTTAGTAAGTTTAATAGTACCTGATAGTCGGAAGGGTGTCTTGACACCAGTGTCTCAGGGGAGTCGACGGCAGCTATGGACGGCACAATCTCAGCTTTTCTACGGTAAGAACTGACTTTGTAACCACAATTTTCTCACCGAAACCTGCTGGTTGACATTTGGTAGGGATCCATGTTCTCATAGGAAAGTTTCACCTCCAGGAATTATAAACAAGGAATCACCATGTGTTTGTGTGGCTAAAAGCTAAAGCTTCCCAACTCCATCTTTCTACTTTGACTTCTCCAATATTAATTGAACAAATTGCAAAAGATTCAGCAACACGGATGTCCAAAAAACTGTGTTAATTATGCCGTTAATTAGTCAACTAAAAAGGCCGTATTGGCATGTTAATATTTCATCATTGATATATAAACTATCAGACTGCGTGGTGGGCAGTAGTGGGTTTCAGTAGGCCTTTAAAGATTTTTTTTTTTTGTAAAGAAATGTTTAGAATTAAGTTCATGAATCCAGATGGATCTCTATCACAATCCCCATATTCTATTTTTCAACAAGTTTTTTGTTATTTTAATATAATTTATTTCCAAATACTTCAAGAAAGACCACTACAAATGAGCAATATCTTTTACTGTTATACAATTTAATAAATCAGAAACTGATGACATAGTGCTGTATTTTACTTCTTTATCTCTTTTTTTCAACCAAAAATGCTTTGCTCTGATTAGGGGGTACTTGAATTAAAAAAATGGTCACAGGGGGTACATCACTGAAAAAAGGTTGAGAACCACTGGAATAGAACAGTTGAAGAGAAAATCATCAAAACTAAAGCTCTGTTTACCTTGTACCCAAACTGTGGGTGCAGAATTTGGTACTTTTAAAAAATGTACTAACCGAATTTCATCGTTACTAGAGAGCACAGATTCACGTAAAATCGAACTGTGTCACGACTTGGACTAGGTTGTGGATTGTTTTTCCGAGGCAGAGGAAAGTTGGCGCAAGCAAGGCGTGAATGAAGGTACATATGTTTTATTTACACTATACTACAAAAAAAGGAATAAACAAACGGTATACTATACTATACTACAAACATTTGGCTATGAAACAAAACTATGAACATAAAACAAAACACTTGCACAATGGCATGAATAACAAAAACACTGTAACGAGAAAGGAACATGGGTCTTTTGCATGGAAGGCATAGAAGGTGGTGACGTTGCGAGAACGAACAACAGAAACAGACAGGCTCAAATAATACTGTGGTTATTAGTGAAAACAGGTGTAAGACATGAGGACAGGGGTGTGACATGAGGACAAGGTGAAAACTAATGGGTTGGCATGGTAATAAGACAAACAAGGAAGTGCAAAAACTAGAGACAATGGAGTCTTAAGCAAAACAGAACATAACTAAACAAACACATGAACAGACGTGACAAACTGTACCCATTAAGGTTGTATGGTATACCGGTATTGGTATAGTACTGCAATACTAACGAATCATATTCGGTACTATACCACCTCTGAAAAGTACCGGTCCCCTACCCTTCCAGCCCATTGTCCTTACGTCATGACATTGCTGGTTTACGATCAAACAAGCATGTTCGGCAGTGCACAATCACAGAGTACTTACAAGCAGACACAGTGTGTCGACAGAAAAGGGAGATCGGACGCATTTTGGCTTGAAAACTAACGATAAAGTTATAACACTGAAACACCCTCAGGAAGAGGTGCTTTAAGACATGCGACTAAAATCCATTCGCAGTCTGCAGTGTTTTAGCTACTTCTAAATTACTAATTCTTGTCTCCATGGCGACAAAGTAAGTTTCTTACAAGTATCATTCCTGCAGGACGAGCAATAGCTAAACATGCTTCACTACAGACCGTAGCTCACGGTCAAAATGTAACCAAACGCCATTGGTGGATCAACACCTAACATCCACTGTAATGATACCAAGTACAACAACGTATCTAGTCGAGACTACTATGATTACATCGATACTTTTTAGCATCACAAAATCTTCTTTCGTTTTTAAAAAAATGTACATTATGTTTATAAAGTCAGGAAATATGTCCCTGGACACATGAGGACTTTGAATATAACCAACATATGCTCCTGTAACTACTTGGTATCGGATCGATATCTAAATTTGTGGTATCCTCCAAAACTAATGTAAAGCATCCAAACAAACAGAAGAATAAGTGAGTATTACATTTTAACAGAAGTGTAGATAAAACATATTAAAACGGAAAATTAGCAGATATTAACAGTAAATGAACAAGTAGATTAGTATATTTTTTTACAGCTTGTCCTTTATAATTTTGACAAAATAATAAAACGGGGAATGAACTCACTAGCGCTAGCTTATCAGCATTAGGCCTGCGAGACCAAGTTTTATCCGGCCCGCGGGATGAGTTTGCCAAGTATAAAAATTAGCCAACATTTTTGAATGAAAGAAACTGCTGTTCTAAATGTGTCCACTAGATGTCACACTAGCAATTCCTTATACATCTGAAGATGATGCTCCATATGTAAACAAAAAAAACACATGACAGTGCAGCAGTCCAGGAAAATGAGCAAACTACATAAATAACATCCTGTAAATTGATTTTGACATCATTTTTTGGGCGCGATACATTGACATTTAACACCGATGAGTTGACTGATGAACATTATCACATAATGTTTTCAGAAAATATATTTTATTTTATTTATTTTATTAAAATTCAGTGTGAAAAAAATTAAGTGCATAAAAATTCAGTGTCAAAAAATATAGATGGCATTTTTGAACAATTTTTGCCATTTTTACACTGATTTTTTTTACACTGAATTTTAAAACACTGAAGTTGTTTTTTTTTAAAATTGCCAGCATAATTCGATCCGACAATAAAAAAGTGTTTCTTTCTATCAAGAAATGTGTGTTTTTGTTACGAAAGCTTTTTTTTTTACACACTAAATGTATGCAACTGAATTTTTTCATTGAGTTCAATTTAATTTAAAAAATATACAGTATATATTATTTTTAATTCAGTGTAGAAAAATTCAATTCATAAAAATTCAGAGTAAAAAAAAAAGTCAGTGTATTAAAATTCGGTGTTCAAGTTATTTTTCAATGAAATTGCCAGCATAATTTGATATAAAAAAAATTTGACATTAAACGTCTTTCTTTCCATGGAGGTTAATTTGTCTTTATTACGAAAAGTTTTTTTTATTAACACTGAATTTATGTAACTGTAAAAAAATAAAAAAATATTTTGTGTTTTTTTTAAAAACACTTAATTTATGTAACTGAATTTTTTAATCAAATTCAATTTCATTAAAACAATATATATATATTTTTTTAATGTGGCTTTTTATTTTTAGAAAAACCCATTTATATTTTGCAAAGCAATAACTGGCTGATATTTAAAACAAACATGCGTACTTCGCAAGCAAATATTTGTTTAGCTTACCTCATTATTAACTACCCTGTCTGCAACTGAAGTGGGTTGTTTGGGTGGATCTTTCCTCTGGATGTCTACGGCAGTTGTCGATGTAAACAAAGGATGAAGTCCGTAAGGTTTGCTCACTTTCGGTTGACATCCAAAAGTAGCAGCTAGTGAAAAGTTTGTTTTCCCTGCTTCAAGTTGTTTCATATGTTTTTGCCGTTTCGCATGTACTTCCAAAGCCTTGAAACCTCGTGATCCATAGTCAATATTATCATGACACCACGTGCACAAAACTTTTCCGGGACGATCGATTTTCCCAATAAAATCGCCGAACAGAGTCGTAACTTCTAGGTTGATTGGCAACACTAAATTGGCCCTAGTGTGTGAATGTGAGTGTGAATGTTGTCTGTCTATCTGTTGGCCCTGCGATGAGGTGGCGACTTGTCCAGGGTGTACCCCGCCTTCCGCCCGATTGTAGCTGAGATAGGCGCCAGCGCCCCCCGCGACCCCACAGGGGAATAAGCGGTAGGAAATGGATGGATGGAGTCGTAACTTCCTTCTTCCCAACAGTATCAGTGATTTCCCTTTCCATCCAGTCCCATCCATCCATTTTCTACCGCTTATTCCCTTTCGGGGTCACGGGGGGCGCTGGCGCCTATCTCAGCTACAATCGGGCGGAAGGCGGGGTACACCCTGGACAAGTCGCCACCTCATCGCAGGGCCAACACAGATAGACAGACAACATTCACACACTAGGGCCAATTTAGTGCTGCCAATCAACCTATCCCCAGGTGCATGTCTTTGGAAGTGGGAGGAAGCCGGAGTACCCGGAGGGAACCCACGCAGTCACGGGGAGAACATGCAAACTCCACACAGAAAGATCCCGAGCCTGGATTTGAACCCAGGACTGCAGGAACTTCGTATTGTGAGGCAGACGCACTAACCCCTCTGCCACCGTGAAGCCTCCATCCAGTCCCATCGAAACTTATTTTGGACATGTTTATCAATTTCTTTTACTCGTGAAGCGTCCTTTCTCCCGAGAACCGACATCGTTTACATTTGGAAAATCAATCAATCAATGTTTATTTATATAACCCTAAATCACAAATGTCTCAAAGGACTGCACAAACCACTACGACTACGACATTCTCGGAAGAACCCACATAAGGGCAAGGAAAACTCACACCCAGTGGGACGCCAGTGACAATGATGACTATGAGAAACCTTGGAGAGGACCTCAAATGTGGGCAACTCCCCCCCTCTGGGGGACCGAAAGCAAGGGATGTCGAGCGGGTCTAACATGATACTGTGAGAGTTCAATCCATAGTGGCTCGAGAGTTCAGTTCAAAGCGGATCCAAGACAGCAGCGAGAGTCCCGTCCACAGGACAGATACTAACGTCAACATTCATAACAGATGTCCTGATTGGTCACGAGGAACATATCGACTAATCAACTACTGCGTAATATAATATTACGCCGTGTTTGATTGGTCGACACTCCCCCCCCGAGATTAAAAAAGACGGAATTCCGACTTTAGACGGAAAAATCACATGCCTGCGTTATACTTGGCGACTTCAATGAATTTCTTTTTATACCGCGAAGACGGCAAAGTCTAATGAAAAAAGGGCTCATCTCCACTTCCTGTGTGGGCTGTGTTGTCCACGTCTGCTGCTTTCAACGTGGATATGAATCACCTTTGAGCAATCTCCTTTGTCCTTGTTAAATATTTCATGCCGGAGGTAGAGCAGTCATTATTTCCACTTTAATAAGCTGTGATCATTCTCACAAGGCACAAAAAGTGTTGATGGCAGAGGTTGCCAAGGCAATGAATATCAAACCTGAGCACCCAGGGTTTTTTTTTTTTTTTTTTTTGATTTAATGGGGTCTTCGGGGGAGGGCAGGGGGTGGGGGGCTCATTCGCAGGCCTCCTCATCAATTGAGCGTCATGGAGCCAATTTAGAGAGGCCCGTGTGACGGACAGGTGCTCCTCACAGAAAGTGGAAGTGCAATTATCTCGCTTGTCTGCTTAGCGGACACACAGCGGGGGGCCTTTCCGAGATGGATTTACAAACGGCGGGACAGAGGGATGGATGGATGGATGGATGGGTTGGTTGTGCTGGATGGATTAGTTCTCCCGTGACAATGTGGCAGTCAGTGGGCACCGCCTTCGCAGGACAAGGTTAAGGCGGCGGAACATCTAATGGCTGACATTAGGGGACGTTATAGTGACTCGAGTACTCTGAATTTTAAAACACTGAATTTATTTTTCAATGAAATTTCCAGCATAATTTGATGTAAAAAAAAAAATCAGACAATAAAAATGTGTTTCTTTCCATGGAGGTTAATTTGTGTCTTTATTACGAAACTTTTTTTTTTTTTTAACACTGAATTTATGTCATTTAATTTTTTTAATTGAATAAAATTTTATTAAAAATATATATATATTTTTGCAGTGTAAAAAAGTTGAATGCATAAAAATTCAGTGTAAGAATAAAATCAGTGTATTAATATTCAGCGTAAACAAATTTAGTGCATAGCAATTCAGTGCAAAAAAAAACATTTTTACACTGAATTTTAAAACACTGAATTTATTTTTCAATGAAATTACCACCATAATTTGATGTAAAAAAAAAAATCAGACAATAAAAATTTGTTTCTTTCCATGGAGGTTAATTTGTGTCTTTATTACGAAACCTTTTTTTTTTTTTAACACTGAATTTATGTCATTTAATTTTTTTAATTGAATTACATTTTATTAAAAATATATATATATTTTTGCAGTGTAAAAAAGTTGAATGCATAAAAATTCAGTGTAAAAATAAAGTCAGTGTATTAATATTCAGCGTAAACAAATTTAGTGCATAGCAATTCAGTGCAAAAAAAAACATTTTTACACTGAATTTTAAAACACTGAAGTTGTTTTTCAATGAAATTGCCAGCAAAATTTGATCCGACAATAAAAATGTGTTTCTTTTCATGGAAGTTAATTTGTGTCTTTAATACGAAAGCTTTTGTTTTTTTTACATTGAATTCATGTAACTCAATTTTTTAATTAAATACAATTTCATTTAAAAAAAAATCAATGTTTTAAAATTCAGTGTAAAAAATGTGTAAATTAATTCAGTGTGAAAAAATTCAATGGACAACACTTCAGTTAAAAAAATCACTATTAAAATTCAGTGCATAAAAATTCGGTGTATAAAAATCTATTGTACAATTTTTAGAAACTCATTTTAAAAACACTCAACTTTTTTACACTGAATTTTAAAACACCGAAGTGTTTTTTCAATGAAATTGCCAGCATATTTGATGGGGGGAAAAAAATCAGACAAAAAAATGTGTAATTTGTGTCTTTATTACAAAAGCTTTTTTTTTTAACACTGAATTTTTTAATTAAATTCAATTTCATTAAAAGTAAATATAGATATTTTTAAATTCAGTGTAAAAAAATAAAATGCATAA
Source organism: Nerophis ophidion (assembly GCF_033978795.1). Taxonomy (NCBI): domain Eukaryota; kingdom Metazoa; phylum Chordata; class Actinopteri; order Syngnathiformes; family Syngnathidae; genus Nerophis; species Nerophis ophidion. Next base: position 5,068,130 of record NC_084639.1, on the reverse strand, counting down.
AAAGTCAGTTTAAAAAAAATTATAATTTTATTAAAATTCAGTGTGAAAAAAATTAAGTGCATAAAAATTCAGTGTCAAAAAATATAGATGGCATTTTTGAACAATTTTTGCCATTTTTACACTGATTTTTTTTACACTGAATTTTAAAACACTGAAGTTGTTTTTTAAAAAAATTGCCAGCATAATTCGATCCGACAATAGAAGTGTTTCTTTCTATCAAGAAATGTGTGTTTTTGTTACGAAAGCTTTTTTTTTTACACACTAAATGTATGCAACTGAATTTTTTCATTGAGTTCAATTTAATTTAAAAAATATACAGTACATATTATTTTTAATTCAGTGTAGAAAAATTCAATGCATAAAAATTCAGAGTAAAAAAAAAAGTCAGTGTATTAAAATTCAGTGTTCAAGTTATTTTTCAATGAAATTGCCAGCATAATTTGATATAAAAAAAAATTGACATTAAACGTCTTTCTTTCCATGGAGGTTAATTTGTCTTTATTACGAAAAGTTTTTTTTATTAACACTGAATTTATGTAACTGTAAAAAAATAAAAAAATATTTTGTGTTTTTTTTAAAAACACTTAATTTATGTAACTGAATTTTTTAATCAAATTCAATTTCATTAAAACAATATATATATTTTTTTTTAATTCAGTGTAAAAAAATTCAATGCATAAAATTCAGTGTAAAAAAAAAATCAGTGTATTAATATTCAGTGTAAACAAATATAGTGCATAAGAATTCAGTGTAAAAAAAACATTTTTACACCGAATTTTAAAACACTGAAGTTGTTTTTCAATGAAATTGCCAGAATAATTAGATCTGACAATAAAAATGTGTTTCTTTTCATGGAGGTTAATTTGTGTCTTTATTACGAAAGCTTTTGTTTTTTTTCTATTTAATTTATGTAACTTAATTTTTTCATTAAATTAAGATTCATAAAAAAACAATGTTTTAAAATTCAGTGTTTAAAAATTAAATGTAAAATAATTCAGTGTAGAAAAATTAAATGTATGAAAATCGGTTAAAAAAAATCACTATTAAAATTCAGAGTAAAACGTTGCAAGGCATAAAAATTCAGTGTAAAAAAACGTATTGTTTTGCTTTTTTTTTTTTACACTGAATTTTCATACACTGATTTTAAAACACTCAAGTTTTTTTTTTTATAAAATTGCCAGCATAATTTGATGTAAAAAAAATCTGGGAAAAAAATGTTGTTTCTTTCCATGGAGGTTAATTTGTTTATTACAAAAGCTTTTGTTGTTGTTTTTTTACACTAAATTTATGTAATATAATTTTTTCATTAAATTAAATTTCATTAAAAAAAATAATGTTTTAAAATTCATCCATCCATCCATCCATCCATGCATCCTCTCCCACTTATCCGAGGCTACCCTTTGTCACGGTCAAAGGGATGCCACCCGGAGGTCTTTCGGACATGTACGACCAGTAAGAGGTCACAAGGAAGACCCAGTACACGTTGGGAAGACTATGTCTCCCGGTTGGCCTGGGAACCACTCGGGATCCCCCGGGAGGAGCTGGACGAAACGACAAACGGCCTCAGAGGAGATAATGTTTGAAAAAAGCACCATTTTTTGCAAACGTCCTGTTGATTTTAGCCGCAGGGTGTGATTGTATGAAATATAGGTCTAACTGAGACCTACATGTATGTTTTTGTTTCATGTTTCTACGACGTTCCTAATGGAAGTTATAGGCAGTTTTGTCTGTGTTTTCTCCCTAGGGGGCGCTAGAGCACAATTTTCAGTTTTGGGGTTTGGTTTTTTGATTAGATCGCAATTGTCGCCAGTCCTGATGTGTGTGTCAAGTTTGGTGAGTTTTGAAGCATGTTAAGGGGGTCAAATTACAGCTCAAAGAGAAGGCAAAATAATAATAAGGAATAACCTCCCAAAGGGACATTTGGTCCCTAATAATAATGAAACCTTAGAAATTCAATAGGGTCCTCTGTCCCAAAGGGACATCGGTCCCTAATTACAAAAAAGAGAGCCGCAGCAGCCGTCAGTGTACCCAGCTGAGGGGCAAATGTCCACTATTTTCCTTCTGCCAGGCGAGCCAAGCAAGTGTCCAAAGGACAGCAGCTCAATGAAGTCAAGATAGCAAACGCCGACACACAAGAGCTGCGAGGAGGGATTCAGACCGACAACAGCGAGCGGGGGCAACCTGCAGGGCCACGCAAACGAGCAAGAGACGAGGCGGCAGACAGGTGAAGCCCGTTACGCCAGGGCCGAGCGGTCAAAAGGGAGAGGCAAACACTTTAAGAAGCAGAAGTACAGAACTTGAACTCAATAAAACATGGGAAAAAAGTCCGAAGAGAATCACCGCTAAAAACCTCCAGATTTGTTCTGTTTACATATCTATGGAAATGATGGGAAGTTGGTAAAGAAAACACTTCTTTGACCACAAGGTCCTTAAAAACAGCTAGATTCAGCACCACAACCAAGGGATGGGTACCGTTCACATTTGAACCCATACAGTACCGATTCCTGCTACCCGGGAATCAACACCGCTACAAATTTTCAGTACTTGTGTTTGTGTTAATATTAAAAAAAAACAATTGTTTATGATAATAATTGTAGACTCTAGAACCCGGAAAAGGGTGGAGTGCCATCTCCGGGTTGGGGAGGAGACCCTGCCCCAAGTGGAGGAGTTCAAGTACCTAGGAGTCTTGTTTACGACTGAGGGAAGAGTGGATCGTGAGATCGACAGGCGGATCGGTGCGGCGTCTTCAGTAATGCGGACGTTGTATCGATCCGTTGTGGTGAAGAAGGAGCTGAGCCGGAAGGCAAAGCTCTCAATTTACCGGTCGATCTACGTTCCCATCCTCACCTATGGTCATGAGCTTCGGGGTCATGACCGAAAGGATAAGATCACGGGTACAAGCGGCCGAAATGAGTTTCCAGGTCTCTCCCTTAGAGATAGGGTGAGAAGCTCTGCCATCCGGGAGGAACTCAAAGTAAAGCCGCTGCTCCTCCACATGGAGAGGAGCCAGATGAGTTGGTGCGGGCATCTGGTCAGGATGCCACCCGAACGCCTGTTTAGGGCAGGTCCAACCGGTAGGAGGCCACGGGGAAGACCCAGGACACGTTGGGAAGACTATGTCTCCCGGCTGGCCTGGGAACGCCTCGTGATCCCCCGGGAAGAGCTAGACGAAGTGGCTGGGGAGAGGGAAGTCTGGGTTTCCCTGCTTAGGCTGTTGCCCCCGCGACCCGACCTCGGATAAGCGGAAGATGATGGATGATGGATGGATGGACTCTAGAACAAGGGTCTCAAACAAGAGCCCCGCACCTTAATATGAAAATTTATGTTGGTGCAGCCCGTGAGTTTTATATGAATAGCGCTTCACAGCGTCATACTTGTATACCCTCAATTTTTCCGGGAGACTCCCAATTTTCAGTGCCCCTTCAGGGGTTGTCATTCTCCCGAATTTCACCCATACAACAATATTAAAGGGGGCGCTGTGGAGGCACTGCCTTTAGCGTCCTCTAAGCGACTGCAAGACATAGTTGATCAACAGCCACACAGGTCACACTGAGGGTGGCCGTGTAAACAACTTTAACATGGTTACAAACAAACGCTATACTGTGAACCCACACCAAACAAGATTGACAAACACATTTTAGGAGAACATCTGTAACACAACATAAACAAATACCCAGAATCCCATGCAGCCCTAACTCTTCCAGGCTACAATATACATCCCCACCACCCCCAACCCCGCCGCCTATTGACAAGACGGCAGGTTTTAGAGGACGCTAAATATTGTTGTCCGTGTGAAAACCGGGAGAATGATTGCTCCAGGAGATCGTCAATAGGAGCACTGATATTCGGGTGCTTCCCGGAAAGATCACGAGAGTTGGCAAGTATGTTGCTAGGGCGGGAAAGCCATTCAAAGAAGGTGAATTCATTAAAAAGTGCATGTTGGATTTTTTAAAGAAATCTTTTCTTGTGGCCCAGCCTCACCCAGTTTCTGCATCCAGTGGCCCCCAGGTAAATTGAGTTTGAGACTCCTGCTCTAGAAAGAGGTTCTGTAACAGCTTCTTCCCTTAGGCCGTAAGACTCTTGAACGCATCATAATATAATTATCCCCTCAACTCCCCCGAAAATGGATTAACTCGTTGGAATAAAAAAAATATAACATACATCCATAAACGTGGACGCATGTGAAAAAGTGCAATATATTTAACCGTACAGTAATCTAGTTATTTATTCATATATATTTATATATATTATTTATTTTTTATGTATATGTATGTATTAATTATATATCTTTATTTAATTATATATGCACCTTATTGCTTTTTTTTTTATCCTGCACTACCATGAGCTAATGTAACGAAATTTCGTTCTTATCTGTGCTGTAAAGTTCATATTTGAATGACAATAAAAAGGATGTCTAAGGCTAATATTTTTATTACATTGAAAAATAACTGCTCTCCTGTCGTTATATCTGGTTTTATTATCACATTTCTTAGTATGTATGCACGGCAATAAAGTTGCAGGTTCAAGACGTTAGATCCGTGGTTCTCAACCTTTTTTCAGTGATGTACCCCCCGTGAACAGTTTTTTAATTCACGTACCCCTTAATCAGAGCAAAGCATTTTTGGTTGAAAAAAAGAGATAAAGAAGTAAAATACAGCACTATGTCATCAGTTTCTGATTTATTAAATTGTATAACAGTGCAAAATATTGCTCATTTATAGTGGTCTTTCTTGAACTATTTGGAAAAAAGATATAAAAATAACTAAAACTTGTTGAAAAATAAACAAATGATTCAATTATAAATAAATATTTCTACACATAGAAGTAATCATCAACTTAAAGTGCCCTCTTTGGGGATTGTAATAGAGATCCATTTGGATTCATCAACATTTCTTCACAAAAAAAGACATTTTTAACATCAATATTTATGGAACATGTCCACAAAAAATCTAGCTGTCAACACTGAATATTGCATTGTTTTTTTTTCACAGTTTATGAACTTACATTCATATTTTGTTGAAGTATTATTCAATAAATATATTTGTAAAGGATTTTTGAATTGTTGCTATTTTGAGAATATTTTTTTAAAAATCTCACGTACCCCTTGGCATACCTTCAAGTACCCCCAGGGGTACGCGTACCCCCATTTGAGAACCACTGCGTTAGATGACAGAAGTGTATAGCTTATGGTGTGTTGTTTAGGCTTCCGTTGCGCCCCAGGAAGTGTTAATACTGTAAGTTTTCTTACAGAATTAACTTCTTTTTAACTTCCGATACGTTTTGGTACTTTTCAAAATAAAGGGGACCACAAGAAATTTCAATATTAACTTAATTGGAAAATACAAACGGTATTAAGGAAAAATGGAGGTATTTAGTGGTGAAATAGGAAATAAAACGGAGAAAAGGCAACAGGAAATTCACTAAAACAAACAATTAATTGGTTTTCAATTAATTATTTAATCAGCAGTCAATACATGAAAAACAATTTTACAACACCAACTGGTTTGTACGCTATTTTAATCTGTTTACTTGTTAACATTTTAATGCCAAACTTTAACTGATAAAATGTTACTTTTTTACTAGTTTTGTCCCGATACCAATATTTTGGTACCGGAACTAAAATTATTTTGATACTTTTTGGCATTTTTGACTTTATTTTAACAAAAAATCTTAGGGTAATTTAAACATAAGTTTCTTATTGCAGTTTTGTCCTTAAATAAAATAGTAAACATACGAAACAACTTGTCTTTTAGTAGTAAGTAAACAAACAAAGGCTCCTAATTTAGTCTGCTGACATATGCAGTAACATATTGTGTCTTTTTCCATTCTATTGTTTTGCCAACATCATGAGGGACAAGCTGTAAAAATTGATTATTAATCTACTTGTTCATTTACTGTTAGTATCGGCTTACTTTCTTTTTTCACATGTTCTATCTACACTTCTGTTAAATTGAAATAATCACTTATTCTTTTGTTGTTTGGATACTTTTCATTAGTTTTGGATGATACCACAAATTTGGGTATCATTCCGATACCAAATAGTTACAGGATCCTACATTTGTCATATTCAAAGTCCTCATGTGTCCAGGAACATATTTCCTGAGTTTATAAACACAGTATACACTTTTTTGAAAAACTAAAGAAGATTTTGTGATGTTAAAAAAGACCGATGTAATCCTAGTACTATCGACTAGATACACTATTGTACGTGGTATCATTACAGTGGATGTGTGGATCCACCAATGGTGTTTGTTTATATCGTAGCGTCCCGGAAGAGTTGGTGCTGCAGGGAATTCTGAGAATTTGTTCTGTAGTCTTGCGGTGCAAAGATGGTCCCAAAATGTGTATGTCGATGTTGTTTAGTGTGGTTTCACTATATGGCACATGTTTATGACAGTGTTGGCATTGGTCATACTGCCACCCTTAGAGTGACTGTTAGTATGGCTGTTGAATAAGTATTGCCTTCATTCACTCATCTGCGGTGTTTAAAGTTAGGTTGTTTGTGACATCAGTTCATTATTTAGAGAGAGAGAGAGAGAGAGAGAGAGAGAGAGAGAGAGTGAGAACTTTATTGATTCCTTCAGGAGAGTTTTATATATATATACATATATATATATATATATATATATATATATATACATATACATATATACATATACATACATATATATATATATATATATACATATACATATATATATATATACATATATATATATACACATGTGTATACATATATATATATATATATATATATGTATATATATACATACATACATATATATATATATACATACATACATATATACATATATATATACATATACATATACATATACATATATATACATGTGTATACATATATATATATATATATATATACATATATATATATATATATATATATATATTAATAACTGCTTAACAGTCGTTATGTCTGGTTCCATTATCACATTTCTTAGTATGTATGCATGACAATAAAGTTGCAAGTCCAAGATGTTAGATGACAGAAGTGTACAGTATAGCTCATGGTGTGTTGTTTTGTCTTCTGTTGCGCCCCAGGAAATGTTAATACTGTAAGTTTTGTACTTTTGTTACCAAAATTACTTTGGTACATATAGCAGTTATTATTTTTTAAATGTAATAAAAATATAAAAGCCAGTCGGCACAGTGGTCTAGTGGTTAGAATGTCTGCCCTGAGTTCGGTAAGTCGCGAGTTCAAACCCCGGCCGAGTCATACCAAGACTTTAAAAATGGGACCCATGACCTCCCTGCTTGGCACTCAGCATCAAGGGTTGGAATTGGGGGTTAAATCACCAAAAATGATTCACGGGCGCGGCCACCGCTGCTGCTCACTGAGATTGAGAAAAAGGCGGATCCGCTTCACGTTGTGACGTAACGGGTGAAAGGTCATCGCTCCGACAGGCGATTAATTGAAAGGCGTTTAAATCGCTAAATTCACCCTTTTAGGGTTAGGAAATCGGTTAAAAAAAACATACGGTCTTTTTTTCATCAAGGTAAATATTGACGCTTACATAGGTCTGCTGATAATGTTCCCCTTTAATTATCGGGCATAATGACCTCTTAGTCAGGCTTTGTTGATTGTAGATTATATGTTATGTGACTTATACATGATGTAAAGCTTAAAGTTAAAGTACCACTGACAGTCACACACACACACGGTAAGTGTGGTAAAATTATCCTCTGCCTTTGACCCATCCCCTTGTTCTACCCCCTGGGAGGTGAGGGGAGCAGTGAGCAGCAGCGATGGCCGCACTTGGGAATCATTTTTGGTGATTTAACCCCCAATTCCATCCCTTGATGCTGAGCGCCAAGCAGGGAGGTAATGGGTCCCATTTTTATAGTCTTTGGTATGACTCAGCCGGATTTGAACTCGCGACCTACCACAAGGCTACTGAAGTGAAGTGAATTATATTTATACAGCGCTTTTCTCTAGTCTCCTCTCTGAGCTGCTACCTTACCGTGGTAGAGGAGGATCTTCAGCTCTCACTGGATCGGTTCGCAGCCGAGTGTGAAGCGACCGGAATGAGAATCAGCACCTCCAAGTCCGAGTCCATGGTTCTCGCCCGGAAAAGGGTGGAGTGCCATCTCCGGGTTGGGGAGGAGACCCTGCCCCAAGTGGAGGAGTTCAAGTACCTAGGAGTCTTGTTCACGAGTGGGGGAAGAGTGGATCGTGAGATCGACAGGCGGATCGGTGCGGCGTCTTCAGTAATGCGGACGTTGTACCGATCCGTTGTGGTGAAGAAGGAGCTGAGCCGGAAGGCAAAGCTCTCAATTTACCGGTCGATCTACGTTCCCATCCTCACTTATGGTCATGAGCTTTGGGTCATGACCGAAAGGATAAGATCACGGGTACAAGCGGCCGAAATGAGTTTCCTCCGCCGGGTGGCGGGGCTCTCCCTTAGAGATAGGGTGAGAAGCTCTGCCATCCGGGAGGAGCTCAACGTAAAGCCGCTGCTCCTCCACATCGAGAGGAGCCAGATGAGGTGGTTCGGGCATCTGGTCAGGATGCCACCCGAACGCCTCCCTAGTGAGGTGTTTAGGGCACGTCCAACCGGTAGGAGGCCACGGGGAAGACCCAGGACACGTTGGAAAGACTATGTCTCCCGACTGGCCTGGGAACGCCTCGGGATCCCCCGGGAAGAGCTAGACGAAGTGGCTGGAGATAGGGAAGTCTGGGCTTCCCTGCTTAGGCTGCTGCCCCCGCGACCCGACCTCGGATAAGCGGAAGATGATGGATGGATGGATGGCTTTTCTCTAGTGACTCAAAGCACTTCACATAGTGAAACCCAATATCTAAGTTACATTCAAACCAGTGTGGGTGGCACTGGGAGCAGGTGGGTAAAGTGTCTTGCCCAAGGACACAACGGCAGTGACTAGGATGGCGGAAGCGGGAATCGAACCAGCAGCCCTCAAGTTGCTGGCATGGCCGCTCTACCAACCGAGCTATGCCGCTCCGTACTGAAACAAGCTAATGTAAAACGTACCAAACACGCCACAAAATTAACAACAAAAATATTGATTTTTCAAAAAGATTGAAAGTTTCCATCAATCCCAGGTGGGTACTCGGCATTGCCAGTGGGTGCTCGGGGCCCGAAGCACCCACTGGATCGGCGTGCGTGTGTGTGTGTGTGCGTGTGTGTGTGCACGATATTGCGTCAGTATGTGTTTCCACTGTACGCTTTTGGCTTACGGCAAATATTTCTGTTTGCACCGTGCTCATTATTGTTCTGGGCCGCAAGTCTCGCTGGGGGAATACGGCCTCCTTGTACAAGAATCCTCCGTCGTTATTACTGCTTTACCTCAGCAAGCCTCACAGAATACAGTGTGGCTGCTTAAAAAGTGCTTTTTTTTTTCTCCCCCCTAATCCCAATTCGATGTGTGTCTGCACACGTGCTTTCGGAATCAACATTTTCCTATCATCAGATGTGATAAATCCGGCGCTATTTTTAATTCATGAACCACTTGGACGAGGATTATCCGGGGACCGGCAGTCGGGCGGGGAGTAATTGTGGACCTGTAGATGAACCCTGAATGGCTCACAGGTGTTCCTGCTGCTGGCCAAAGCCCGCCTGAGAAAGGCGGCAAGGCGAGGCCCACGTTTCATTACTCAAATGAAAATTGCATCGCTCGTCCCGTCCCGAGGTAGCTGCCGGCTTGTCGCCGCTGATAGCCTCTTAAAGGCATCGCTTTTTGTAATGAGCATTGCTTTTCCCATCGGTCACAGGTATATGGTCTCTCAAGGCTGTTTGTTTATTTATTGCTGGTAAGCTGAGTGTCGTGATTCCGTCAAAAATGAATTAATAACGTGTTTTTTTTTACCTGGGTCCATAACAAATTTTGCTTATTACCGATAAATGAAACTGTCAACTTTATTCCATCCATCCATCCATTTCCTACCGCTTGTCCCGTTAGGCTCCAGCACCCCCTGCAACCTCGATCTCAGCTTGAGACCAAATTAACCACTAAGTAAATATCACTAAGGTTGTCCGTAGAGATAGCTGATATCGGACTGCTGATATTATTGGCCGATTACTACTTTAAAATATAATATCAGAAATTATCGGTATCAGTTTCTAAAAGTCAAATTTGTGATTTGTTAAAACACCGCTGTATAGAGTCATACACGGACGTAGGAAGAAGTACAGAGCGCCAAAAGTGCCTTTAGGTGCCGGCCCAATCACATAATATCAACAAGTTTTCACACACACAAGAGAATGCAAGGCATGATTGGTCAACAGCCATACAGGTCACACTGAGGGTGGCCGTATAAACAACTTTAACACTGTTACAAATATGCGCCACACTGTGAACACACACCAAACAAGAATGACAAACACATTTCGGGAGAACATCCGCACCGTAACACAACATAAACACAACAGGACATATACCCAGAACCCCTTGCAGCACTAACTCTTCCGGGACGGTACAATATACACCCCACGCTACCCCCCACCAAAACCCCGCCCACCTCAACCTCCTCATGCTCTTTCAGGGAGAGCATGTCCCGGATTCCAAGCTGCTGTTTTGAGGCATGTTACTTCAATAACAAAAATTACATAACTTCAGTTGATTTATTTTGGAAAACCTTGTTACATTGTTTAATGCATCCAGCGGGGCATCACAACAAAATTAGCCCGAGTGTGTGAATGTAAGTGTGAATGTTGTCCATCTATCTGTGTTGGCCCTGTGATGAGGTAGTGACTTGTCCAGGGTGCACCCCGCCTTCTGCCTGAATGCAGCTGAGATAGGCACCAGGGCCCGCCGTAACCCCAAAAGGGACAAGCGTTAGAAAATGGATGGATTGTTGGATGAGTATGTGTACTTTTGACCCAGCAGGATGGTCACATTTTCAGTAGACCCATAATTAATTCATGAAAGAACCAAACTTCATGAATGTGTTTTGTGACCAACAAGTGTGTGCTCCAATCACTCTATCACCCATCCATCTGATTTCTACCGCTTGCAAACCATTTGGGGTCACTGGAATCACTCTATCACAAAAAAACAAAACTCTGATCGGAACATCCCCATTCTACAAACCCCATTTCCGTTTGAGTTGGGAAATTGTGTTAGATGTAAATATAAACGCAATACGATGATTTGCAAATCATTTTCAACCCATATTCAGTTGAATGCACTACAAAGACAACATATTTGATGTTCAAACCCATTAAACTTATTTTTTTATTTTTGCAAATAATCATTAACATGGCTGCTACACGTGCCAAAGTAGTTGGGAAAGGGCATGTTCACCACTGTGTTACATCACCTTTTCACTCAATAAATGTTCGGGAACTGAGGAAAGTAATTGTTGAAGCTTTGAAAGTGGAATTCTTTCCCATTCTTGTTTTATGTAGAGCTTCAGTCGTTCAACAGTCCGGGGTCTCCGCTGTCGTATTTTACGCTTCATAATGCGCCACACATTTTTGATGGGAGACAGGTCTGGACAGCAGGCGGTCCAGGAAAGTACCCGCACTCTTTTTTTACGAAGCCACGCTGTTGTAACACGTGCTGGATGTGACTTGGCATTATCTTGCTGAAATAAGCAGGGGCATCCATGAAAAAGACGGCGCTTAGATGGCAGCATATGTTGTTCCAAAACCTGTATGTACCTTTCAGCATTAATGGTGCCTTCACAGATGTGTAAGTTACCCATGCCTTGGGCACTAATGCACCCCCATACCATCACAGATGCTGGCTTTTGAACTCCGCGTCGATAACAGTCTGGATGGTTCGCTTCCCCTTTGGTCCGGATGACACAATGTCGAATATTTCCAAAAACAATTTGAAATGTGGACTCGTCAGACCACAGAACACTTTTCCACTTTGCATCCGTCCATCTTAGATGATTTCGGGCCCAGAGAAGCCGGCGTAGTTTCTGGATGTTGTTGATAAATGGCATTTGCTTTGCATAGTAGAGTTTTAACTTGCACTTACAGATGTAGCGACAAACTGTATTTAGTGACAGTGGTTTTCTGAAGTGTTCCTGAGCCCATGTGGTGATATCCTTTAGAGATTTTTGATACAGTGCCATCTGAGGGATCGAAGGTCACG
>NC_084639.1:5046049-5051049 GCF_033978795.1 Nerophis ophidion | reverse complement strand
TGTGGAAATTGTTGTGTATCACACACACACTCACACAACAGGCCTAGACAGGAGGAGGATAGATTGTAGGTACACAGAACATCAGAGGGTCAAATGTGCGAGAAAAAGAGAGCAGACAGTGTTGACAAACAAGGTTGCAACCTTGTGTGGGAACCGCAGGTGCGGAAACACACAAGAAGAATTAAAAGAATACAAAGAACACAAAAAAACACACAAGAATACATATTTAATGACCACACACCATACACCCCCCCCCCCTCCCAAAACACTAGTCCCGGGGGCTAATAGAAGTGTGGAAATTGATGTTGTGTATCACACACACACACACACACACACACACACACACAAACAACAGGCCTAGACAGGAGGAGGACAGATTATAGGCACACAGAACATCAGAGGGTCAAATGTGCGAGAAAAAGAGAGCAGACAGTGTTGACAAACAATGTTGCAACCTTGTGTGGGAACCCCAGGTGCAGAAACACAAAAGAAGAATTAAAAGAATACAAAGAACACAAAAAAACACACAAGAATACATATTTAATGACCACACACCATACACCCCCCCCCCCCCAAAACACTAGTCCCGGGGGCTAATAGAAGTGTGGAAATTGATGTTGTGTATCACACACACACACACACACACACACACACACACACACACACACACACACACAACAGGCCTAGACAGGAGGAGGATAGATTGTAGGTACACAGAACATCAGAGGGTCAAATGTGCGAGAAAAAGAGAGCAGACAGTGTTGACAAACAATGTTGCAACCTTGTGTGGGAACCGCAGGTGCGGAAACACACAAGAAGAATTAAAAGAATACAAAGAACACAAAATAATAAATATTTAATGACCACACACCATACACCCCCCAACAGATTTCTATTACATATAAGATGTCTGGGTCCACTGGACCCGAGGGTAATAGAAGTGTGGAAATTGATGTTCTGTCTACCACACTCAACCACCCACACACACACTTATATAGATATATGTACACGCACGCACGCACACACACACACACACACACACACACACACACACACACACACACACACTAAATAAATGGGCCTGTCGATATTATTTTTTAAGTTTGTTTACAATCTCTATAGGTTTTATTGGAAAAAAAAAAAAATTGTTGAACATTTTTAAATGTTTATTTCATTATTATTCATAATATTATAAGTCCCTGAGATGACAATTATTAATGCCTTAGTAGTTTTCTACAATGTTAAAAACAGTCAGCTTCCCCAAAGCTGCTGTCAAAATATTACATATTGCTATCCTGCTAAAATATAACGCTGCCCAACTTACCTCAAATGAGATACTGCAGATTTAAATCAAATAGAAAGACCATGTAAACACAATTATTAGTTATGTTCTTTTCCCTTTTTTACTGAGGGGAGAGAAAAAAAAAAGCCGCTTTTCACCGAGGGCTGTGAATCCTACGAGCATGCTGCATCCTCCGGGGTTTTTGTGTCTGTCGCCGAGATAATTTTGGTCTCATTAGCTTCCTGACAGGAACCAACAATAGCCTAGGTGAAATGTTGCAGGGTCTAATTAAGAACAACGCTGAAACAAAGTCGACATTAATATCACGGCGCCCGCTGTCTGCTGAGATTAGAGTTGAAACTTCTGGTGACTCCAGAGATCGCCGTACTACTCGGGTTGATACCTTTAAATTATCATCACTTTAATCGCTGGTTATCGCTGAAGGTTCATTTGTGGAGGTTCAAAATTGTAAACCTAATATTTGTAACTAGGGTAATTATACTCTTGGTCTACTTATAATAACAGCTTTGCAACATCTTTTACACCCTGCAGCCATTCCTGACCTTTTCTTCGGGAAAATTATGTAACAGAAGGATGATCACTTTGCTATTGGAATGGCTTCCGTTAGGGCTGTAAATTAATCGTACTTTAAGCACGATTTTGGCTGCCGCAATTAAATGAAGGTGATCGACGGAAACATTGACATTTAAAATAAAGGCCAACTGTTAAAGTTAGTTGGTGACCAACCCCAAGATGCAGAGAAGGCGGCAGGCATTTTGCAGGTAAACATGATTGAATTAAAATACTACAACAAAAACAAACAAAAGGGTACAAACAAAGGTGCGCACGAGGCGGATAACAAACTTGGCCCTGAACAAACCAACCAGGAAGCAGGGAACAAAAGACAGTAAGCTACGGTTGGTAGAGTGGCCGTGCCAGCAACTTGAGGGTTGCAGGTTCGATTCCCGCTTCCGCCATCCTAGTCACTGCCGTTGTGTCCTTGGGCAAGACACTCTACCCACCTGCTCCCAGTGCCAACCACACTGGTTTAAATGTAACTTAGATATTGGGTTTCACTATGTAAAGCGCTTTGAGTCACTAGAGAAAAGCGCTATATAAATATAATGCACTTCACTTCACAAACAGCTACCAAAAATTGCTTACCGCTACACTGCGTTGACACGACCAGTATAAAAGACAAGTACAACTGACATTGACACGACAGAACAATAATCCAGCCCTGACTGGAGGAGAAAAGATGTCTAAATTAGAGTGGGCTGATTGACACCAGGTGTGGCCAGGTGCCAATCAGCCACAGCTGAGGGGACACAGCACTCAGGGAGACAAACAGGAAACTGAACCAAAATAAGAGTGCTGACAGGAACTAAAGACAGGAAATACTACACACACAGAGAGGAAAAACTAAAACACAACCAAACTGTCAGGAGCAAGCCTGACTAACATTTTCATAGATCATAAAACGGTTTATCCATCCATCCATCCATCCGTTTTCTACCGCTAATTCCCTTTTTGGGGTCGCGAGGGGCGCTAGTGCATATCTCAGGTACAATCGGGCGGAAGCCAGGTACACCCTGGACAAGTCGCCACCTCATCGCAGGGCCAACACAGATAGACAACATCCACACTCACTTTCACACACTAGGGCCAATTTACTACCTTTTAAATATGTTTTCAACATTATTAAACATGAAATAACACCCATGTAGTCAACTCTGCATTTGTTTCAACCAATGCCTTGAGTACACTACAAAAACTGAAATCTAAGTAAGATGAAATATCTCAAATAAGGGTGGTATTTTCTTATTTTCTGTCTGATGAGATCATTCTTGTCACTAAGCAGATTTTATGTTAGAGTGTTTTACTTGTTTCGGTCCTAAATGATCTCAGTAAGATATTACAGCTCGTTGCTGAGATTTGATGACCTATATCGAGTAAAACATGTTTGAAACTAGAATATTAAGTGTTGCAAAGCTGTGTCATCAACACTCACAAATATAAAACTACTTTTTTAAAGTAATAATTTCTTACTTCAAGCATGGGAAAAAAAATCATGCCGAGTGCATATCATTATGTCAAGATAATGGCACTAGTATTTACATATTTAAGAATATGTTTCAACATATCGAGCAAAAAGGTCAAAAAAAATTTCTGCCAAGAAAAGTGCACTTGTTATTAGAGAGAATATACTTATTTTAAGGTATTTTTGGGTTCATTGAAGTCAGCTAATTTTACTTGTTTTGGAAAGTCTTGACAAGCCAAATTTTCTTGTTCAATTGGCCGATAATATTGCTTAGTTCAAGTAAAATACTCCTAATTTTTGTCCTTTTTATGGGACCTAATGTCCCTTTGGGACAGAGGACCCTATTGTGTTTTTAAGGTTTTATTGTTATTATATTGCCACCTCTTTGAGCTGAAATTTGACTACCTTAACATGCTTCAAAACTCACCAAATTTAACACACACATCAGAATTGGCGAAAATTGCATCTAATAAAAAAAAACAAAAAACCCAAAACTAGCGCCCCCTAAGAAAAAACAGACAAAACTGCTTGTAACTTCCGTTAAGAATGTCATAGAGACATGAAACAAAAACCTCTATGTAGGTCTGACTTAGACCTACATTTCATACACTTACATCCTTCAGCAAAAATCAACAGGAAGTTGGCAAAAACCCCTTCAAAACAAAAGTTTCTTAAAAAATTTCATTTTTGCCTCTTTGAGCTGTAATTTGACCCCCTTAAAATGCTTCACAACTCACTAAACTCGAAACACACATCAGGACTGGTGAAAATTGCGATCTAATAAAAAAACAAACCCTAAAACTCAAAATTGCGCTCTAGCGCCCGATACGAATAAAACACTGACAAAACTTCTCTTGGGAAGAAAACACAGACAAAACTGCTTGTAACTTCCGGTAGGAATGTCGTAAAGAAAAAAAAACTCTATGTAGGTCTCACTTAGACCTATATTTCCTTAATTGACATCCTTCAGCAAAAATGAACAGGAAGTTGGCAAGTACCCCTTCAAAACAAAAAATTTGTAAAAACCTGTCACCTTTTTTCAAACATTATCCCCTCTGAGCGCGTTTGTTGTGTCTGCTTCAAGCTCGCACAGGAAAGAGATTGAACCCTTCTGATTAAATGTTGCGCAAAGAATTTTTAAGACTGCTCCGGTTTTGATTTTACGAGCATTCAAAGACCAGCTGCGCTGATGCCATCTCAAGATGGCCGCTTAAATGGCAGGAAGCACCTATATTGATTGAGTAAAACATGATTGAAACTAGAATATTAACTGTTGCAAAGCTGTGTCATCAACACTCACAAGTTCCGCTGAAACTAGTAGGACACAACAGCGCTCGGCAAATACTCTCATCAGTGAAGCATATACACACACTTATTAAAAAGTGGGATTTCTAACAATTAGGAAAGTTTTGTCCTCCTACAAAAGTCATATTAAAACTAAAATATAGATCATTTTCATCTTTTTCCATTTTTATACATTATTGAAAAATCTCCAGGGCTAAAAAGCCGACTTAAAAACACAGGATTCCCAGACATGGTCTCCCTACTCGCTGTGATGCATGGGTCGCATAACACCGATAAGTGGCGTGTTCCCAAGATGCAAAAAGGTAAAAAGCTATTTCATGTAGGCTCAAATATACAAAAGACAAATGCCCAAGGATAGGGAAGGCTTTGGAA
>NC_084639.1:5013549-5041049 GCF_033978795.1 Nerophis ophidion | reverse complement strand
CGGAATGAGAATCAGCACCTCCAAGTCCGAGTCCATGGTTCTCGCCCGGAAAAGGGTGGAGTGCCATCTCCGGGTTGGGGAGGAGACCCTGCCCCAAGTGGAGGAGTTCAAGTACCTAGGAGTCTTGTTCACGAGTGAGGGAAGAGTGGATCGTGAGATCGACAGGCGGATCGGTGCGGCGTCTTCAGTAATGCGGACGTTGTACCGGTCCGTTGTGGTGAAGAAGGAGCTGAGCCGGAAGGCAAAGCTCTCAATTTACCGGTCGATCTACGTTCCCATCCTCACCTATGGTCATGAGCTTTGGGTCATGACCGAAAGGATAAGATCACGGGTACAAGCGGCCGAAATGAGTTTCCTCCGCCGTGTGGTGGGGCTCTTCCTTAGAGATAGGGTGAGAAGCTCTGCCATCCGGGAGGAACTCAAAGTAAAGCCGCTGCTCCTTCACATCGAGAGGAGCCAGATGAGGTGGTTCGGGCATCTGGTCAGGATGCCACCCGAACGCCTCCCTAGGGAGGTGTTTAGGGCACGTCCAACCGGTAGGAGGCCACGGGGAAGACCCAGGACACGTTGGGAAGACTATGTCTCCCGGCTGGCCTGGGAACGCCTCGGGATCCCCCGGGAAGAGCTAGACGAAGTGGCTGGGGAGAGGGAAGTCTGGGTTTCCCTGCTTAGGCTGTTGCCCCCGCGACCCGACCTCGGATAAGCGGAAGATGATGGATGGATGGATGGATATATTGCATCATTATGCCTCATTTGTAGGTATATTTGAGCTCAAAAAGTCCTCTTAATTCAATGTATATCTCATGACACTATCTGTATGTAATGTGGCTTTTATTTTTTTGCGGCTCCAGACACATTTGTTTTTGTATTTTTGGTCCAATATGGCTCATTCAACAGTTTATGTTGCCGACCCCTGACCTAGATGGACAAGGGTGTCTGCTGATGTGCTGCAGAAATAAATGGAATCATTTGCTTTGCTTCGGATTTGAATAGCAGGAGACATTCTCAATTTGTAAAAGCCCAGGCCCTGACCATTCGGAAGCACATTGTGTTGTTTTCCCACAAAGGGTCTTCAAAGTATTATCTCACAAAAATAATAAAGGCAGCGGCGTTGACATGCAGCCCACTCAGGGGCCACGGCAACACACCAAGAGCTTTTCATCACTACCCAGAGTCCCTCCGTCCCTGCATCACTCCCCCTTTTATTGTGTCTTCAAGGCAGACACATAGTGTAAACACTGTTTGAACAATAATGGGGCCTGTGGATGTCCTGGCCAGTCTTTTAGGAACCATCTACCTTGCCTCGGGCATACGTGAGAAGCAGCTGAGGTAGCTCCCGTTGTGCAAATTCAAGCTTTGCTATACTCGCCTGTTGTCGTGTTTTTATTATTAACGTCATAAAGTCCTCCTGTGTCCAGGGACTTATGTCCTGACTTTGTAAACAAGAGCAAAATGACTTTCTGACAATAAAAAATATTGATCAATAATGTTGATCCGCACACCATTGTTTACATTCAAGAGCTCACGTATTGCTTCCTGTTCGTTAAGTAGCTCTTTATCCGGTTCGGAGACTTGTTGTTTTTTAGGATTCATATTGCACCACACATTTTCAGTCCAGACAGGTTTGGACTACAGGCAGGCCAGTCTAGTACCCGCGCTCTTTTACTATGAAGCCATGCTGTTGAAACACGTGGCTTGGCATTGTCTTGCTGAAATAAGCAGGGGCGTCCATGATAACGTTGCTTAGATGGCAACATATGTTGCTCCAAAACCTGTATGTACCTTTCAGCATTAATGGTGGTAAACAAACTGTTGCGTCACAGTCCACACAACGCCGGTGAGTTCAAGGACAAAACGGTGCTCGCCAAACACTCATCAGTGAAGCTTAGACATATTAAACAGTGGGCTTTCTAACAATTAGGTTTGTGTCATGTTTGTCCTCCTACAGAAACCTTATTAAAACAAAAAATATATTATCTCCCCATCTTTTTCAATTTTTGTACACTTTTAAAAAAGCCCTAGGGAGCCACTAGGGTGGCATGCAGCTCGAGAGCCGCATGTTGCTGACCCCCGACCATACTTGCCAACCTTGAGACCTCCGATTTCGGGAAGTGGGGGTGGGGGGCCATGGTCAGGGGCGGGGCGTGGGCGTGGTTAAGACGGGAGGAGTATATTTACAGCTAGATTCACCAAGTATTTTATATATATATATATATATATATATATATATATAAATATACACAGATAAATCAAATAAATATGTGTGTAAATAAATGAATACTGAAATTCAAATAACACTCATCTACTCATTGTTGAGTTAAGGGTTTAATTGTCCATCCTTGTTTTTCTAACCATATGCATGTAGAGTAAATGGCAGTATTGTCCTGTTTAAGAGTGTCACAACATTGCTGTTTACGGCAGACGAACTGGTTTACGGTAGACAAAAACGGACTGCTGTTGTTGTGTGTTGTTAGTACCGCGCTGGGAGGACGTTAATGAAATTGCCTAACAACAAACCCAAATAAGAAACCAAGAACTCGCCCTCGATCATTGTACAGTTATAGCGTCATTGGGCAGACATGCTGTTTATATTGTGAGAAAGCGGACGTGAAAGCAGGCTGTCGACACGTCACTCAGGTCCGCATGGAGCTGGAGGGGCCGTGGGGAGATTTTCGGGAGAAAATTTGTCCTGGGAGGTTTTCGGGAGAGGCGCTGAATTTCGGGAGTCTCCTGGAAAATCCGGGAGGGTTGGCAAGTATGCCCCCGACTTAACCCTTGTGTGGTGTTCGGATCTGTGGGACCCATTTTAATTTTTTATTAAAAGAAAAATTTAACAATTAATTCATTTTTCAAACTGAGATTCACAGACTTTGGCTCATTTTCTGTGAAGAACATATATCAGAATTCATATTTAATGACTACACACCATAAACCCCCTCTACACATTTCTATTACATAAAAGAGGTCCGGGTCCACTGGACCCAGGACTAATAGAAGTGTGGAAAATTGATGTTCTGTGTACCACACACCCGCACCCACACACACACACAACAGGCCTAGACAGGAGGACAGAGTGTAGGTACACAGAACATCAGAGGGTCAAATGTGCGAGAAAATGAGAGCAGACAGTGTCGACAAACAATGTTGCAAACAGGTGCAGAAACACAAAAGAAGCATCCCTGTGGGATGCAGAAACGGGCAGAGAAATTTTCCGTGCAACGTCGATATTGTTGTTACTCAGCCACCGTTTGTGGGTCTGATGGTCCCCTTGCATTTTGTGGCTTTTAATGCCTCACAATCAAACATTTGTATGTTAAAATTTTGAACAGATGTTTATTGGAATAAGGTAAACATCTGTTCAGTATTTTAACATGGAAGTGTTTTGATAGTAAGCCATTAAAAGACACAAAATGCAAGGGGTCCATCAGACCCACAAACGCTGGCTGAGTAACAACAATATCAATCAATCAATCAATCAATGTTTACTTATATAGCCCTAAATCACTAGTGTCTCAAAGGGCTGCACAAACCACCACGACATCCTCGGTAGGCCCACATAAGGGCAAGGAAAACTCACACCCAGTGGGACGTCGGTGACAATGATGACTATGAGAACCTTGGAGAGGAGGAAAGCAATGGATGTCGAGCGGGTCTAACATGATACTGTGAAAGATCAATCCATAATGGATCCAACACAGTCGCGAGAGTCCAGTCCAAAGCGGATCCAACACAGCAGCGAGAGTCCCGTTCACAGCGGAGCCAGCAGGAAACCATCCCAAGAGGAGGCTGATCAGCAGCGCAGAGATGTCCCCAGCCGATACACAGGCGAGCAGTACATGGCCACCGGATCGGACCGGACCCCCTCCACAAATATGAATGTTACACAAGCGGTAAATAAAGGGCATTCGACCACATCAGTCCTGCACTGTACTTACAATACATGGTCACATTCTGAGAGCCTTTTTCCACCATTAAAGCTTTTTCTTGCCCTATGAACCACAGGAAGTTCAATTACCATCAGGCTAAATAAAAGCTAAGTGTCGGTAATGTTGTTCACCTGGAACAATTATGGCCTTGGGTCTAAATGGGCCAAATTGCAGCCTGAGCAGCGCTTACCAACTGTATTTAAATGCCACTCAAGCTTATATATTCAGAGGTGATATTGACATTTAAAAAAAAAAAAAAGAGCGCCAAGGAGGTGCGTGCACTATGGAGGTCAGTCCTCTGGTGAGGGCTCAGAAGTGCATGTCGTGGTGCTGCCACTAGTTGTTTTACACTCGCTTGCCTGGTGGTGTTAAAAAGCATAACTGTCAGCTTCGAGATGAGCGCTACGGCCTAAAATACATTTTGCGATGTAAATATTTCAGCCTCTTGCGATGACAATATATGTCATGGTATTGTTTGGAATATAAATAAGAACCATTTCCAAAACAGACTTTTGCTATTGTGTCATTTCCGGTCGAAACTATTTTTACTCGAATTGCAAATTTCCTTTTTAAAGCTGATAATGCTCAACTGCGGGGACGCAAAGATTGCCACTATTAATGGTAAACGACGGTATATGAATATGTGATTGATTACCCCGTCCACTGCTCCCCTCAATCCTCTAGGGGGTGAGGGTTGTGGGTCAAATGCAGAGGATAATACCACCACACCTAGTGTGTGTGTGACAATCATTGGTAAAAAAAACAAAACGTTTCCATATGAGTTGTGAAATTGTGTTAGATGTAAATATAAACGAAATAAAATTATTTGCAAATCATTTTCAACCCATATTCAGTTGAATATGCTACAAAGACAACATATTTGATGTTCAAACTGATAAACTTTATTTTTTTTGCAAATAATCATTAACTTTAGAATTTGATGCCAGCAACATGTGACTAAGTTAGGAAAAGTGGCAAAAAAATACTGATAAAGTTGAGGAATGCTCATCAAACACTTATTTGGAACATCCCACAAGTGTGCAGGCTAATTACGAACAGGTGGGTGCCTTGATTGGGTATAAAAACAGCTTCTAAAAAATGCTCAGTATTTCACAAGAAAGGATGGGGCGAGGTACACCCCTTTGTCCACAACTGCGTGAGCTAATAGTCAAACAGTTTAAGAACAACGTTTCTCAAAGTGCAATTGCAAGAAATTTAGGGATTTCAACATCTACGCTCCATAATATCATCAAAATGTTCAGAGAATCTGGAGAAATCACTCCACGTAAGCGGCATGGCCGGAAACCAACCGTGACCTTTGATCCCTCAGACAGCACTGTATCAAAAACCGACATCAATCTTGAAAGGATATCACCACATGGGCTCGGGAACACTTCAAAAACCACTGTCACTAAATACAGTTTGTCGCTACATCTGTAAGTGCAAGTTAAAGCTCTATTATGCAAAGCGAAAGCCGTTTATCAACAACATCCAGAAACGCCGCCGGCTTCTTTGGGCCCAAGATCATCTAAGCTGGACTGATGCAAAGTGGAAGTGTTCTGTGGTCTGACGAGTCCACATTTCAAATTGTTTCTGGAAATATTTGACATCATGTCATCCAGACCAAAGTGGAAGCGAACCATCCAGACTGTTATCGACGCAAAGTTCAAAAGCCAGCATCTGTGATGGTATGGGGGTGCATTAGTGCCCAAGGCATGGGTAACTTACACATCTATGAAGGCACCATTAATGCTGAAAGGTACATACAGGTTTTGGAACAACATATGCTGCCATCTAAGCACCGTCTTTTTCATGGACGCCCCTGCTTATTTCAGCAAGACAATGCCAAGCCACATTCAGCAAGTGTTACAACAGCGTGGCTTCGTAAAAAAAGAGTGCGGGTATTTTTCTGGCCCGCCTGCAGTCCAGACCTGTCTCCCATCAAAAATGTGTAGCGCATTATGAAGCGTAAAATACGACAGCAGAGACCCCGGACTGTTGAACGACTGAAGCTCTACATAAAACAAGAATGGGAAAGAATTCCACTTTCAAAGCTTCAACAATTAGTTTCCTCAGTTCCCAAATGTTTATTGAGTGTTGTTAAAGAAAAGGTGATGTAACACAGTGGTGAACATGCCCTTTCCCAACTACTTTGGCACGTGTTGCAGCCATGAAATTCTAATTATTATTTGCAAAAGTTTATGAGTTTGAACATCAAATATCTTGTCTTTGTAGCATATTTAACTAAATATGGGTTAAAAAGGATTTGCAAATCATTGTATTCCGTTTATATTTACATCTAACACAATTTCCCAACTCAAATGGAAACGGGGTTTGTACTTTAACTTTTAACTTTGGAGTCCAGCAGTGAAAACAGTCCTTATGGGCCTGTTATGGGCCTGCTGTAGCATTTTTTTAAGGATGCCCGGTGTTTACTGAGAACACTGTGTGCAATTTGTGAGTTATAACTACAAACATGGCATGAAAAGAAAGGACACCGTGTGTTTTTACGGGTATCATATTCTCCCGGCTGTTGCACAAAGACCATGCAGACCCTTTGTTGTTTTCACTTTGATTTCGCCCGAGATGATAAAGGCAAAAGGCACAGCGGCAACAATGCGTCCCAGTCGCTGAGTTAGTGCCATGAACCAACCGCTCCCTAAGTTCCCCGCACCATTCCCCGCCCTGCCGCCCTGAGCGCGACTCTATTATCGGCACAGTAGCACGTATCAAGGTGATTTATTGCCGGCGAGCACTCAGGTTGTGTGAAATGACTGCTGTGATTAGTCATATATGCTTCAGAGCGGGGGGGGGGGGCGCTCCTGTAAATTAACAGCAGCTGCGGACTGTAGTCGACCACGGCGAGGTGGACAAACGTGTTGATCGGCCAGAGTCGCCGGGGGACCGGGAGAAAGTGGGTCATTACGCCCCCTTTCAGGTGGCTTGACGGGGAAGGGAGAGAGAAATTCAGAGGTTGTGGGACTAATTGATTTTTCCGCAGTGGAAATAAAAGAGCAGGAAGAGTGATGGCCTGTAACCTCTGCCAAGTTACTTGAGTAGCGGCACATATGCTGCATATATTCCACTAACTCCCCCCGAAGACAAAGCCGTGGTTCATTACTCTTAGACAAAAATGCGCTGGTTGAAGAGCTTTTTTCCTAGGAAGCAGGTTTTTCTTTCCAAAAACCCCCCCCCCCCAAGTTTTCTTTACCTTGTCTAAAGGGGTGTCCAAAGTGCGGCCCGCAGGTCATTTTTTAACGGCCCCACGGCACATTTTAAAAATACGATTGAAAAAATTAAAAACATAAAAAGTGGTATAAAAGAGCAAACAGGTGAAATGTAACAAGAAAATGTTGCAATATTTACTCTAGTACAGGGGTCACCAACGCACCAGGTAGCCCGTAAGGACCAGATGAGTCGCCCGCTGGCCTGTTCTAAAAATAGCTCAAATAGCAGCACTTACCAGTGAGCTGCCACTATTTTTTACATTTTATTAATTTTCTAGCAAGCTGGTCTCGCTTTGCTCGACATTTTTAATTCAAAACTCAAATAGAATTTGAAAATCCCAAAATATATTCTAAAGACTTGGTCTTCACTTGTTTAAATAAATTCATTTATTTTTTTTACTTTGCGTCTGGTGAGATCGACAGGCGGATCGGTGCGGCGTCGTCAGTAATGCGGACGTTGTATCGATCCGTTGTGGTGAAGAAGGAGCTGAGCCGGAAGGCAAAGCTCTCAATTTACCGGTCGATCTACGTTCCCATCCTCACCTCTGGTCATGAGCTTTGGGTCATGACCGAAAGGATAAGATCACGGGTACAAGCGGCCGAAATGAGTTTCCTCCGCCGTGTGGCCGGTCTCTCCCTTAGAGATAGGGTGAGAAGCTCTGCCATCCGGGAGGAACTCAAAGTAAAGCCGCTGCTCCTCCACATGGAGAGGAGCCAGATGAGGTGGTTCGGGCATCTGGTCAGGATGCCACCCGAACGCCTCCCTAGGGAGGTGTTTAGGGCACGTCCAGCTGGTAAGAGGCCACGGGGAAGACCCAGGACACGTTGGGAAGACTATGTCTCCCGGCTGGCCTGGGAACGCCTCGGGATCCCCCGGGAAGAGCTAGACGAAGTGGCTGGGGAGAGGGAAGTCTGGGCTTCCCTGCTTAGGCTGCTGCCCCCGCGACCCGACCTCGGATAAGCGGAAGATGATGGATGGATGGATGGACTTTGCTTCTTATAGCTTTCAGAAAGACAATTTTAGAGAAAAAAAATACAACCTTAAAAATGATTTTAAGATTTTTAAACGCATATACCTTTTTACCTTTTAAATTCCTTCCTCTTCTTTTTTGACAATTTAAATCAATGTTCAAGTATTTTTTTCTTATTTTTACTGTAAAGAATAATAAATACATTTTAATTTAATTCTTCATTTTAGCTTTTGTTTTTTCGACGAAGAATATTTGTGAAACATTTCTTCAAAGTTATTATAAGTAAAATTCCCCAAAAATATTCTGGCAAATCTAGAAAATCTATGGAATAAAATTTAAATCTCATTTCAAAGTCTTTTGAATTTCTTTTAAAATTTTTGTTCTGGAAAATCTAGAAGAAATAATGATTTGTCTTTGTTAGAAGTATAGCTTGGTCCAATTTGTTATATATTCTAACAAAGTGCAGATTGGATTTTAACCTATTTAAAACATGTCATCAAAATTCTAAAATTAATCTTAATCAGGGAAAATTACTAATGATGTTCTATAAATTCTTTTTTACATTTTTTCAAAAAGATTTGAATTAGCTAGTTTTTCTCTTCATCTTTTTCAGTTGAATCTTGAATATTAAAGAGTCGAAACTGAAGATAAACTAAGTTTCAAAATTAAATTTACATTTTTTTCATGTTTTCTTCTCTTTCAAACCGTTCAATTAAGTGTTTTTTTTCCATCATTTATTCTCTACAAAAAAACCTTCCGTAAAAGGAAAAGAAATGCACGACGGAATGACAGACGGAAATACCCATTTTTTTATGTATATAGATTAATTTATTAAAGGTAAATTGAGCAAATTGGCTATTTCTGGCAATTTATTTAAGTGTGTATCAAACTGGTAGCCCTTCGCATTAATCAGTACCCAAGAAGTAGCTCTTGTTTTCAAAAAGCTTGGTGACCCCTGCTCTAGTAACACAAAGTTGCCATGCAGGCTGTTTCTTTCTTTAAAACATAATAATGAATCAAAATCAATGTCATTATGAATTATTGACCTATTCAAGGCTCCAATTACGTCACATTAAATATTCCACTTTGAGATATTTTGGGGGAAAATGATGCATTTCTTGTGTTTGCCATATAAAAAAATCGAGCTGTTTTTTTGTTGTTTGTTTTTTAAATAAGGGCCGAAAACAAACAAAAAACATAAACAACAATACAATTTATAATTTACGGATAGATTTGAAGATAATCTCGAGATTATTATGTTAAAAGTAAACAGTAAAAAAATATATACAATTAATTAAACACTTCAATGAGTAGGACCCTTTTGGATCCCCAATAATGTTGGTGTGATTTGTTTTTAAGTGTCGTTGCTCAAAAAATAATAAGGAATTAAAATAAATGGTGTTATGAGTTATTGACCTTTTTAAGACTCCAATTATTATATAATCTCAAATATTCCATTTAAAAATTTTATTGGGTGAAAACATTGCATATTTTGTGTTTTTCCATTAAAAAATGGGTTTTCTTTGACAAAAAGAGCATACAACTTAAATCTTTAAACATTTTATATTGACAGAATGACCTAATGTTGATCTAGAGATTTAAAACTTGAAAAAAATAATACAAAAAATAATACTGAATAATGACACATTTTTAATATTTTTTAGACCAAAATCCAATGGGGACTGAGTGGAGGCCTGAATGTATATTTTTAATACATATATCGGATTGGTTTTTAAAATAAATAAAATATCAAAATAGCCCTCGCTTGCTTTGATTTTTTAGTGTGCGGCCCTCAGTGGAAAGAGTTTGGACCCCCCTGTCTTACTATAAATGAGGTTATTGATATTCTCCCGGATGTGATGTTGGAACTGCATAGACGGGTTGTTGAGTTTGAAAATCACTGAACATTAAAACTGGTAATTGCTTCCATGCCAGTATGGCGATATGGACCATAACTGATACTGCCGTGTTTTTAGGCCGAATGGAGCGAAACGATGTACAGTACAGTCGCGATCCAAAGTTTACATACACTTGTAATTAGAGATGTTCAATAATATCGGACTGCCGATATTATCGGCCGACAAATGCTTTAAAATGTAATATCGGAAATTATCGGTATCGGTTTCAAAAAGTAAAACTTCCTAAAACGCCGCTGCGTACCTTAAAGGCACTGCCTTTGCGTGCCGGCCCACATGATATCTACGGCTTTTCACACACACAAGTGAATGCAATGCATACTTGGTCAACAGCCATACAGGTCACACTAAGGGTGGCCGTATAATCAACATTAACACTGTTACAAATATGCGCCACATTGTGAACCCACACCAAACAAGAATTTCGGGAGAACATCCGCACCGTAACACAACAGAACAAATGCCCAGAACCCCTTGCAGCACTAACTCTTCCGGGACACTACAATATACACCTGCCCCCGACCTCAACCCTATCCCCCCAACCCCGCCCACCTCAACCTCCTCATGTTCTCTCAGGGAGAGCATGTCCCATATTCCAAGCTGCTGTTTTGAGGCATTTAAAAAAAATAATGCACTTTGTGACTTCAATAATAAAAATGGCAGTCCCATGTTGGCACTTGTTTTCCATAACTTGAGTTGATTTATTTTGGAAAACTTTGTTACATTGTTTAATGCATCCGGCGGGGCATCACAACAAAATTAGGCATAATAATGTGTTCATTCCACGACTGTATATATCTGTATCGGTTGATATCGGTATCGGTAATTAAAAGTTGGACAATATCAGAATATGGGATATCGGCAAAAAAGCCATTATAGGACATTTCTAGTTGGAAGTGATAGTAACTCTGCCTTTACTGAACTTCCAAGTCAATGAAGCACAATATTTACCTATATGACCCAATCCAAACAGCCTTCCCTGGTCACGGTGCAAAAAAAAAAAAAAATCTACTAGTATAAAAATTCAACATCATGGTCACACATCACACAACCTGCTCATTGAACTTTGTGGATATTATGAACAAAACGTCCAATTAACATAAAAAAAAAATCCAAATGGCACTCATTTAAAACCATTACAATGCATGATGGGAAATATGCAAAATCCTCTCCACACTTAGCTGCTTGATATTTCTGATTGACTACAAAATCCTTAAGGAGGTTGTCACGGAAGTAAACAAAGTAGGAGTTGAACTTTCACATGCTCTTAATAACCAATTAAAATAATTATTAACTATATATGCATTATTCCAAATTATATTAAATAAATATACATGTATACACACATATACATACATTAAAAAAAAGATGAATAACTTCTATATTGTATAAGTCATCTATATTGCGATAAATACTGTAGTCTCCTGCAATAACGATATATTAGGTATAAAATATGTATTTGTATGGATCTGCCTGCCTTTGTTTACGTTTAAGAGCACTAGCTTGCGGTTCGCATATCTTCCTACGCTGTTTAGTGTATCATGTTTAGCTATTCCTCATCCTCCAGGCATGACGGTGGCAAGAAAGGTAGTTTATTTGCTGCCATGGAGGCAAAGCTTACTGACTTAGATTGGCTTTTCACTGTAGAGGGACATTAGCCGAATGATACATTGCGCGGTCTGTTCGTTGTCGTTGTCAAATTTGCGGACTACAGCTACAATGTGTCATCAACATGCATTATCACGATATAACGACAGTGTTAAAAGCTCTATTGTCGGCCAAATGGGTGTCATTTATATTGTCTACAGCTCTGGTTCCAATGTAAAATATGTAAAGAATGCTTTCATTGGATTGGGATTTTTGTGAAAATATGTTTTCTATTGCGAGTCCTCGTTGCAACGTCAACGGAATGTGGAAAAGGAGATATTTTCATCAAGAGAAGCCAAGATTCCATTTACACGTATGTGTCTAATTATGTCTTGAGGAGCTGACAGACGTCAATTTAAGGTGAAGTATCCGCACTATTGACGTCATCAAAACACTTATTTCCTTTTTTTTTTGGCTTTTGAATTTCTGTACAGGGTGCTTTAAAACTGACAGTGTTTTTTGTTTTTTTTCATTTTATTGAACCGAAAATTGGCAGCGGTCGGTGTACTTCACAGGTATACAAAGCGACATGAAAAAAAAAACCATATTTATACTGTAAATGCCCAGCCAGAGCCAAAACGTGAATCTGATTAAACATCTCTGGAGAGATATTAAAATGGCTGCTAACCGATGCTTCCCGTCCAAGCTGATGGAGTTTGAGAGGTACTGCAAAGAGGAATGGGCGAAATGGTCCAAAGACATGTGTGCCAAAAAGTGCATCAACAAAGTGTTGAGCAAAGACTATGAATAATAATGTACATGTGATTTTTTTTGTTTGTTTTATTTTTAATAAATGTGCAAACAGTTTGAACATTTTTTTTTTCACATTGTCATTTTAGGGTATTGTGTGGAGAATTTTGAGGTCAAAAATTAATTAATTCCATTTTGGAAAACCACTGTAACATAACAAAATATAGAAAAAGTTAAGTGTTGTGAATACTTTCGGGATGTTTGATTTAAATTAATCGCAGGTTTTCAGTGGATTAATTTTGACTAATCACGATTAAATAGTATGATTTTCAATCTATATTATTCAAGTCTCATTTTGTATGAGCAAGGAAACCAGGACATATTCATGCTCTTAATGTGTTGATTTAGCACTTTAACATCAACTTCATGTTGACAAACATACACACACACACACACATATTTATATATATGTGTGTGTGTATACATACACACATGTATATACAGACATTGTCACCGATTCTGTTCATAACTTTTATGGACAGAATTTCTAGGCGCAGTCAAGGCGTTGAGGGGATCCGGTTTGGTGGCTGCAGGATTAGGTCTCTGCTTTTTTGCAGATGATGTGGTCCTGATGGCTTTATCTGGCCAGGATCTTCAGCTCTTACTGGATCAGTTCGCAGCCGAGTGTGAAGCGACCGGGATGAGAATCAGCACCTCCAAGTCCGAGTCCATAGTTCTCACCCGGAAAAGGGTGGAGTGCCATCTCTTGGTTGGGGAGGAGATCTTGCCCCAAGTGGAGGAGTTCAAGTACCTCGGAGTTTTGTTCACGAGGGAGGGAAGAGTGGGTCGTGAGATCGACAGGCGGATCGGTGCGGCGTCTTCAGTAATGCGGACGCTGTATTGATCCGTTGTGGTGAAGAAGGAGCTGAGCCGGAAGGCAAAGCTCTCAATTTACCGGTCGATCTACGTTCCCATCCTCACCTATGGTCATGAGCTTTGGGTTATGACCGAAAGGATAAGATCACGAGTACAAGCGGCTGAAATGAGTTTCCTCCGCCGGGTGGCGGGTCTCTCCCTTAGAGATAGGGTGAGAAGCTCTGCCATCCGTGAATACCATGAATTGAATTACGTGGACCCCGACTTAAATAAGTTGAAAAACTTATTCGGGTGTTACCATTTAGTGGTCAATTGTACGGAATATCGATCAATCAATCAATGTTTACTTATATAGCCCTAAATCACTAGTGTCTCAAAGGGCTGCACAAACCACCACGACATCCTCGGTAGGCCCACATAAGGGCAAGGAAAACTCACACCCAGTGGGACATCGGTGACAATGATGACTATGAGAACCTTAGAGAGGAGGAAAGCAATGGATGTCGAGCGGGTCTAACATGATACTGTGAAAGTTCAATCCACAATGGATCCAACACAGTCGCAAGAGTCCAGTCCAAAGCGGATCCAACACAGCAGCGAGAGTCCCATTCACAGCAGAGCCAGCAGGAAACCATCCCAAGCGGAGGCGGATCAGCATCGCAGAGATGTCCCCAGCCGATACACAGGCAAGCAGTACATGGCCACCGGATCGGACCGGACCCCCTCCACAGGGGAGAGTGGGACATAGAAGAAAAAGAAAAGAAGCGGCAGATCAACTGGTCTAAAAAGGAGGTCTATTTAAAGGCTAAAGTATACAGATGAGTTTTAAGGTGAGTTTTAAATGCTTCTACTGAGGTAGCATCTCAGACTGTTACCGGGAGGGCATTCCAGAGTACTGGAGCCCCAATAGAAAACGCTCTATAGCCCACAGACTTTTTTTGGGCTCTGGGAATCACTGATAAGCCGGAGTCTTTTGAACGCAGATTTCTTGCCGGGACATATGGTACAATACAATCGGCAAGATAGGATGGAGCTAGACCGTGTAGTATTTTATACGTAAGTAGTAAAACCTTAAAGTCACATCTTAAGTGCACAGGAAGCCAGTGCAGGTGAGCCAGTACAGGCGTAATGTGATCAAACTTTCTTGTTCTTGTCAAAAGTCTAGCAGCCGCATTTTGTACCAACTGTAATCTTTTAATACTAGACATGGGGAGACCCGAAAATAATACGTTACAGTAGTCGAGGCGAGACGTAACAAACGCATGGATAATGATCTCAGCGTCTTTAGTGGACAGAATGGAGCGAATTTTAGCGATATTACGGAGATGAAAGAAGGCCGTTTTAGTAACGCTTTTAATGTGTGCCTCAAAGGAGAGAGTTGGGTCGAAGATAATACCCAGATTCTTTACCGTGTCGCCTTGTTTAATTGTTTGGTTGTCAAATGTTAGAGTTGTATTATTAAATAGAGTTCGGTGTCTAGCAGGACCGATAATCAGCATTTCCGTTTTTTTGGCGTTGAGTTGCAAAAAGTTAGCGGATATCCATTGTTTAATTTCATTAAGACACGCCTCCAGCTGACTACAATCCGGCGTGTTGGTCAGCTTTAGGGGCATGTAGAGTTGGGTGTCATCAGCAGAACAGTGAAAGCTAATACCGTATTTGCGTATGATGTCACCTAGCGGCAGCATGTAGATGCTGAAGAGTGCAGGGCCAAGGACCGAACCCTGGGGAACTCCACACGTTACCTTAACGTAGTCCGAGGTCACATTGTTATGGGAGACACACTGCATCCTATCAGTAAGATAAGAGTTAAACCAAGACAGGGCTAAGTCTGACATACCAATTCGTGTTTTGATACGTTCTAATAAAATATTATGATCGACGGTATCGAAAGCAGCGCTAAGATCGAGGAGCAGCAACATAGATGACGCATCAGAATCCATCGTTAGCAATAGATCATTAGTCATTTTTGCGAGGGCTGTCTCCGTGGAGTGATTTGCCCTGAAACCGTATTGAAAGGTTTCACATAGATTGCTAATAAAAGTTTCAATCAATCAAGCTCAAAGTAAAGCTGCTGCCCCTCCACATGGAGAGGAGCCAGGAGAGGTGGTTCGGACATCTGGTCAGGATGGGGCACGTCCGATTGGTAGGAGGCCAAGGGGAAGACCCAGGACTCGTTGGGAAGACTACGTCTCCCGGCTGGCCTGGGAGCTGGACGAAGTGGCTGGGGAGAGGGAAGTCTGGGCTTCCCTGCTTAGGCTGCTGCCCCCGCGACCCGACCTCGGATAAGCGGAAGAAGTTTAATGGATTTCATCATCATCATTTTCTACCGCTTATTCCCTTTCGGGGTCGCGGGGGGTGCTGGCGCCTATCTCAGCTACAATCGGGCGGAAAGCGGGGTACACCCTGGACAAGTCGCCACCTCATCGCAGGGCCAACACAGATAGACAGACAACATTCACACCCACATTCACACACTAGGGCCAATTTAGTGTTGCCAATCAATGGATTTAACCTGCATTAACATGTTTATTTCCACAGCCCTAAAAAAAATACGTTTTGAGCAGAGTGGCACAGCTTTAATCACAAAAGGCTAATGAAATATTATTTCTGCAACACAAAAGGGCGATGTTGAAGTAAAAAAAAAAAAAAAAATGGTCCTTTTTGTAAGCTCCAAAAAGTGCTCACCTTTAAATTTGTTTTCACATGAAAAAGAGCTCCTTTTAAAGTTGAAATTACATTCAGAATAGCACCTTTTGGACTCCAACGCACCAATTTTTACCAGGCAGCAAAGAGATTCCACTAACACCCCTCCTTTAAGTCGTCAAAGACCTTGACGAAATTGCTATCTACAGAGTGTTCTCTGCCTCAAATGGAAGAGTTCACATATCTCCCACTGATCTTTCACCAATGGCCATTTGCGCTATCCGACACCAATCTGATAGCAATTTGATCAAGGACAGAAAACCTGAAGGCATCGCAACGCTTTGTCCGACACAAAAAGACTCGACTTTCTCCAGTTTGCGGCACATTAAAAAGGCGCACATCCAACCTTGTTGTGTTAAGTGCACGTGTCGGAAGGTAACTTTTTCTTAGGTGAGATTTCTGTCCGGTGGGAATTCCACACCCTCCCTTTTTATCGCACATCAGTGCAAAAATGTAAGAGGACGAAAAGGCTTTTTGCTTCCTTACTCCTGTGAGACTGACTTTGAAAGGCTGACCTTTAAGGCGAATTGCTTTTGAGGGTTCTATGCACCTCACTGTGGTGGTGATTTATATTATGCAACATCGCACAATCAAATTAAAGTCAGAGCAAAAGCAATATTTGGTGGTAAGCTGCCAAAAGCTGTTTGTTTTGTAAGATTTTTCCCATTAAGCCTGACATTTTGACACCTCCTCGTGTATTCATAGAGAAGCTAATAGCAGCATTTTGCTCAACCGGTGTTTGGCATTAAAGCGATGCTTAAAGTAATTGCTTGGGTGGGTTCCCAAAAGCACTTGAACGCCTCTCTGCCATCTTTGCTTTTACGCTACATATGCAACATGCTTCAGTGTGGCCAACAAGATAATTCTGGGGTTTTTAGGACGTTACAAAAGCAAGAATGACAAAATATCAGAGCCTGGCCAACACGTCGTATTTCTATCATGGGTTCAGCCCTTGCAAATAAACTGCAGGAGAGGTTGGCATTAATTACAATGCAGCGCCTTCTAAGTGGTTATATTTAAAAGGACTTGCTTTATATACTTTATATACTTATATATTTAAAGGAAAACTGCAAATTTTGGGATTTTTTAAAAAAAATACTAAAAATAAACATGTCTTACATTTTGATCATGCTTTGTCAGAAATGTTGTGTAATCTTATTCTGTGATATTTGCACCTAAAATTGCTATCAACATGTACAACATGGAATGTACAGAATATCAGAAGCATTTATTCAGATATGAACTACACATTTTACATTGACAAACTTATTTGACAATCAAAGCGAAATTGTAGCAATCAACATTTTGTGTTGACAATGTGTGGAACTGCGATTAAAACGTGGTGTGGCTCCTCCTCTGAATGCAAGTGCTCCTAAAGCAGGAATACAAATTCTGTAGTCGGACAAAATACAAAATCTGGCAAGACGCTAACAAATTGCAAGATTTTTTTTTTTATTGTCATGTTTAAATAAGCATAATATTTAAAAACATTTTATTAAAGCAAATTAACTGTCCAATCATGGTGGTAAAATTGGATAATTATATGTCTAGGGTACTCTTATTATTGATAAACAATTATATCTATCTGCGATTAATCTTGAGTTAAATATCAACAAAGATTTATTGTGATTAAATATTTTAATAGTTTGGAAGCCCTATAATATTTACATTTATATTTTTACACACACACACACACACACACACACACACACACACACACACACACACACACACACACACACACACACACACACACACACACACATATATATTTATATATTCACACACATACACAAGTATATATATATATATATATATATATATATATATATGTATATATATATATATTCATACACACACACAAACACATATATATATACATACCTATATACATGTATATATACATATGTATATACATATATATGCGTATATATATATGTATATATACACACACACATATACACATATATACATAAATGTGTATATATGTATGTATATATCTATATATATATATAAATACATATACACACATATATTACACAATATATATATAAAACTTATATATATATACATACATACATATTTATATATATACATATATACATACATACATACATATATATATATATATATATATATACATATATATATACACACATACATATATATATATATACACACACATATATATATATATATATATATATATATATATACACACATATATATATACACACACATATATATATATATATATATATATATATATATATATATATATATATATACACACACACATATATATATATATATATATATATATATACATATATATATGTATATATATACACACATATATATATACACACATATATATATATACATTCATATATATATATATACATATATATATATACATATATATATATATATATATATATATATATATATATATACATTCATATATATATATATATATACATATATATATATATATATATACATTCATATATATATATATATATATATATATATACATATATATATATATATATATACATATACATGTACACATATACACATACACATCAATGTGTGCATACATAGGTGTTCATATTATATTAATGTAATGGATACATAATTAATAATTATTACAACTGATATTAAGACTATGTGAAAGTTGGACTTCTACCTATTCATGTTGGGTTCGATGTTTTCCCCCCTTGACTAGGGAATGTTGTTTGCTTTCCATTGGGTCATATGAGGAAAATGCTTCGCTTGGTTACATTCAAAGCATGATAGCTGGTCACAGACCTGAATTATTTATGTTATCCACAAGATGTCGATAAAGCAGCAGCAGGAAATAAATTGACTTTTAAAATGAATTGAAATCTCCGATTCCGTAAACTCATGAAAATTGAATACGCGGGCAGGGTGCACATGGCCCGCGGGCCGTAGTTTGGACAACTTGGCTCTACGGTAACATATTGGTGAATTCACTGAGGAATTTGTGAAACTGAAACAATACACAAAGTATGTCATTGTAAGTTAATAATACTTGTACTGTAAACATGTATCATAGCTAATGCTAAAGGCGCTAGCTTCATTACATTACGACAACACGTTCTCACTACTATAGACATCACATATGGAGCAGTTTAGTAGGTATAAACAGTTGTAGTTCTATTATAAGCTTACAAACGATGCTTGGAGTGATGAATGAAGAATCCATACCAGTAGAAATGCTGTGGACTTAGAACAGTGTTTTATAACCACTGTGCCGCGGCACACTAATGTACCGTGAGATACGGTCCAGTGTGCCGTGGGAGATGATGTCATTTCACCTAATTGGGTGAAAAATATTTTTTTGCAAACCAGCAGATATAATCCGCAAATAATGTGTCGTTGTCATCGACCTCCCACTGGGGTGAGTTTTTCCTTGACCTTATGCGGGCTCTGTACCGCTGATGTCGTTGTGGCTTGTGCAGCCCTTTGAGACACTTGTGATTTAGGATTACATAAATAAACATTGATTGATTGATTGATTGTTTGTTGAGCGTCTCTGCTGTCGAGCACGGCAGCGTAACCGTGTAATACTCTTCCATATCAGTAGGTGGCAGCAAGTAGCTAATTGCTTTGTGGATGTCAGGAACATGGTTTGTTGTGATCACAATATGCAGATGACAGCGGGAGGCAGTGTGCAGGTAAAAAGGTATCTGATACTTAAGCCAAAAAATAAACAAAAGGCGAGTGCCGCTAAAAAAAGGCATTGAAGCTGAGGGATGGCTAAGCAAAACAAAACTAAAACAGAACTGGCTGCAAAGTAAACAAAAACCGAATGCTGGACGACAGCAAAGACTTACAGCATGTGGAGCAGCCGATGGCGTCCACAAAGTACATCTGTACATGACATGACATTCAACAACAAAATAGGAGCACAAGACACTACAAAGAATAACAACAAAAAAACTCAAAATAAGTTACGGCATAATGTGACAAGTCATGACAGTACACCTACTTTGAGACAAGAGCTATAGTGATGCTTATAAGCGAATTTTTACAGTCAATATCGGCTGCTGCGTTAAATTTTATTTTTATTTTTTCCTGCTAGTGGTGTTCCTTGAGATTTTTTCAATGAAAAAAAAATTAGCCTTGTCTAAAAAAAAAAGTTTGAAAAACAGACTTAGAAGACAGTATGGGAATTGTGCTTCTGCTTCAGAACTGTAAACAGAAGAGCACTGCAGCACCTGCAGTGAGCGAACTTGTCCAAAAGATGGCGCCATAGCACAAACAATAACACATATTTTCAGTGTATTTGCTTGTCTAAAAAAAAAATAATAAAAAAAAATAAAAATAAAAAAATATATATATATATATGTATTTGCATTATGGCCTTCAGCGAAGCAAAAGCCATACATTAGCCAAACCGTATAACAAGCCGGAGGGTTCAAAGCATAGGAAAGAAGTAGCGGCTTGTTGTTCGGAATTTGCAGTATTCACAATATTGTTATTATAAGCGTTAACGCAGACAGACTATTTTTAGTGGTGCTGTGATCACAGATAGCTAACTCGCTTATGCTGGTATATTGACATATTGAGCCGGTGAGCTCCTGCATTGCCTCTGAGTTGGTAAAAGTTCATTCTTGATTATAAATCGTGACTCTTACCTGGACAGTAGAAGGTTGCGGACATAAACAGAGATGTTGGTCAACTTTGACATTCACTTTTGACCTGGAGATGGCGAGAAAAACACAAAAAATGCTTATTAGCAACAAGTTATTATGTTTTTTAATTCCGGTTGGATTTTGATTCATTCTTCATCCAAACGGGAAGATATAAACATACTATCAGTCGGCATCCCAGAGAGAGCACACATTGAACATTAAGTGATTGTTTTATTATGTTTGTAGTTTGTATTTGGTGTTTAGCACTTTTCAATATTGCTGCATGATGCTAAGATTTTCACCAAAGCTGCGTCTGTTTACTAAAACTTGTAGATCATCCTCTGTATATTCAGGCTCAAAAATATATCTTTCTGGATCATCATTTGTCCTAAAGTTGACTTTGTTTGCTCTTATAAAGTTTGTCATGGTTCGTACCGTTTTTGTTGAAGGGGAAAAGTGAATGAATATACCGCCCCACGCTTAAAATGATAAAAATCGGTAAATTATGCATGTGTCTGTTACTACACTACATTTATCAGGTGGGTCAAACACACGGCCCGAGGGCCAAAATCAGGCCCACGACTAGGTTTTATTCGGCCCGCGGGATGAGTTTGCTAAGTATAAAAATTAAAGAAACCGCTGTTCTAAATGTGTCCACTAGATGTCACAATAGCAATTATGTGTATCTTTGTAGATGATGCTCTGTATGTACAAAATAAATCGCATGATGTTAGTACATCAGTCGAGGAAAAATATAAATACTAGAGATGCCGATAAATGCTTTAAAATGCAATATCGGAAATTATCGGTATCGGTTTCAAAATGTAAAATGTATGACTTTTTTAAACGCCACTGTGCAGAGTGGTACACCGACGTAGGGAGAAGTACAGAGCAGTTGCGTCTCCCAGTCATACTTGCCAACCCTCCCGATTTTCCAGGGAGACTCCCAAATTTTAATGCCCCTCCCGAAAATCTCCCGGGGCAACCATTTTCCGCAATTTTCCCCGATTTTCACCCAGACAACAATATCGGGGGCGTGCCGGCCCAATCACATAATATCTACGGCTTTTCACACACACACAAGTGAATGCAAGGCATTCTTGGTAAACAGCCATACAGGTCACACTGAGGGTGGCCGTATAAAGAACTTTAACACTGTTACAAATGTGCGCCACGCTGTGAACCCACACCAAACAAGGATGACAAACACATTTCGGGAGAACATCCACACCGTAACACAACATAAACACAACAGAACAAATACCCAGAACCCCTTGCAGAACTAACTCTTCCGGGACGCTACAATATACAACCCCGCCCACCTCAGCCTCCTCATGCTCTCTCAGGGAGAGCATGTCCCAAATTCCAAGCTGATGTTTTGAGGCATGTTGAAAAAGAAAATAATCCACTTTAAATATGGCAGTGCCATGTTGGCATTTTTTTTTTACATAATTTAAGTTGATTTATTTTGGAAAACCTTGTTACATTGTTTAATGCATCCAGCGGGGCATCACAACAAAATGAGGCATAATAATGTGTTAATTCCACGACTGTATATATCGGTATCGGTTGATATCGGAATCGGTAATTAAGAGTTGGACAATATCGGAATATCGGCAAAAAAGCCATTATCGGACATCTCTAATAAATACCATACTGTAATTAGATTTTTATATAACGTTTTTTAACTTGATAGATTGAAGATGAACACCAAAGAGTTGACTAATGAAAATTATATATATATATATACAAAATATAAATAACGTCAAATAAAATATGTATACCAGGGGTCACCAACGCGTTGCCCACGGGCACCAGGTAGCCCATAAGGACCAGATGAGTCGCCCGCTGGTCTGTTCTAAAAATAGCTCAAATAGCAGCACTTACCAGTGAGCTGCCTCTAATTTTTAAATTGTATTTATTTACTAGCAAGCTGGTCTCGCTTTGCTCGACATTTTTAATTCTAAGAGAGACAAAACTCAAATAGAATTTGAAAATCCAAGAAAATATTTTAAAGACTTGGTCTTCACTTGTTTAAATAAATTCATTCAGTTTTTTACTTTGCTTCTTATAACTTTCAGAAAGACAGTTTTAGAGAAAAAATACAACCTTAAAAATGATTTTAGGATTTTTAAACACGTATACCTTTTTACCTTTTAAATTCCTTCCTGTTCTTTCTTGACAATTTAAATCAATGTTCAAGTAAATATATATATTTTTTTATTGTAAAGAATTATAAATACATTTTGATTTAATTCTTCATTTTGCTTCGGTTTTTTCGATGAAGAATATTTGTGAAATATTTCTTCTAACTTATGATTAAAATTTAAAAAAATATATTCCGGCAAATCTAGAAAATCTGTAGAATAAAATTTAAATCCTGTTTGAAAGTCTTTTGAATTTCTTTTAATATTTTTGTTCTGGAAAATCTAGAAGAAAAAATGATTTGTCTTTGTTAGAAATATAGCTTGGTCCAATTTGTTATATATTCTAACAAAGTGCAGATTGGATTTTAACCTATTTAAAACATGTCATCAACATTCTAAAATTACTCTTAATCCGGAAAAATTACTAATGATGTTCCATAAATTCTTTTTTTTAATTTTTTCAAAAAGATTCAAATTAGCTAGTTTTTCTCTTCATTTTTTTCGGTTGAATTTTAAATTTTAAAGAGTCGAAAATGAAGATAAACTATGCTTCAAAATTTAATTTTCATTTTTTTCGTGTTTTCTCCTCTTAAATCGTTCAATTAAGTGTTTTTTTCATTATTTATTCTCTACAAAAAACCTTCTGTAAAAGGAAAAAAATGTGCGACAGAGTGACAGACAGAAATACACCTTTTTTTTTTATATATATAGATTTATTTATCAAAGGTAAATTGAGCAAAATGGTTATTTCTTGCAATCTATTTAAGTGTGTATCAAACTGGTAGCCCTTCGCATTAATCAGTACCCAAGAAGTAGCTCTTGGTTTCAAACGGGTTGGTGACCCCTGATGTATACTATTAACCGCAATAGGTAATTGTAAAAAAAAAAACGGAAAAAAAAACCCAACAACTTTATGATTTGTACAATTTCAGAATGTGCTTGTTGTATGTTTAAACACAGAAAAATATTTTAAGTATTCTTTATTTTTAAATTATCCTGCTGTGATTTTACCAGTCCGGGCTCACTTGGGAGTAGATTTTTCTCCATGTGACCCCCCATCTAAAATGAGTTTGACACCCCTGACATATATACTTTACTTACATCACATATAGAAAACGTTTATGGAAGTTTCAGTGGTTTTTTTTAGAGCGCTTTATAGGCGCAAGAGCCACTCCTTTGTTTTCAGACTTTTGCCAAAGTTTATTTAAAGGGGAACATTATCACAATTTCAGAAGAGTTAAAACCAATAAAAATCAGTTCCCAGTGGCTTATTTTATTTTTTGAAGTTTTTTTCAAAATTTTACATCTCCCGGAATATCCCTAAAAAAGCTTTAAAGTGCTTGATTTGCGCTATTTGCGATGCCACTGTCCATTTCCCTGTGACGTCACATAGCGATTCCAATACAAACAATGGCGAATAGCACAGCAAGATATAGCGACATTAGCTCGGATACAGACTCGGATTTCAGCGGCTTAAGCGATTCAACAGATTAAGCATGTATTGAAACAGATGGTTGGAGTATGGAGGCAGATAGCAAAACCGAAATTGAAGAAAAAACTGAAGCTATTGATCGAATAGCTAGTGACGCTATTCAGCCACGCTAACGCTATTCCGCGTTAGCATCACCGGTAAAATGTGCAAACCAACCGATCGGGACTTTCGCATTGACACTGGATCAATAAGTCAAATACAGCGAAACTCACCTTTGTGATTTCGTTTGCCTTTATCGTTGGGAATGCATCTGCTTTGAGTGTCGCAGGATATCCAGACATTCTTGTCATCTCTGTGCCATCTCTGTCGTAGCATCGCCGGTAAAAACCAAACGAGGGACTTTCGCATCTCTTGACACTGGAGCAACTTAAATCCGTCGATTGGTAAGTGTTTGTTCGGCATTAAATGTGGATGGAGGGAAAGGCTGGATGTAAATATAGCTACTAATGAGACATAATGCACACAGCTAGCCTAAATAGCATGTTAGCATCGATTAGCATGCCGTGCTAATCGATGCACATTCTACGTAAATCAACTTGAATCCGTCCCTGATCGTGTTGTTACACCCTCCGACAACACACCGACGAGGCATGATGTCTCCAAGGAACGGAAAACAGTCGAAAAAACGGAAAATAACAGAGCTGATTTGACTCGATGTGGTAGGGAAACACGGCGTTGACGACCGATGTGACGTCACGTTCTGACGTCGTCGCAAAGAGAGCACTAAACACAAAGGCGTTTACTTCGCCAAAATTCACCCATTTAGAGTTCGGAAATCGGTTAAAAAAATATATGGTCTTTTTTCTGCAACATCAAGGTATATATTGATGCTTACATAGGTCTGCTGATAATGTTCCCCTTTAATAGTTAAAATGCATAAAAAAAGAAAAACATACGTGATTTTGTCTTACATAAGGATTATAAATGACAGGCAAAATTAAGAAACAAAAAACAAAAGTGCAGTTTGCCTTTAAAAACTAGAGACAGGGAATATGGACAACTGCATCTGTTGGAACTCTCCGCTATAAGTCATGGACTCTGTCACAGCAGTATTCGTCAGTTCTCAAATAAAAGGCTGCCATGCCCCAGTCGGCTCCAATGCACAGCAACAAACAACAAGAGACAAATTGGCGGACGTAACAGGGTCTGTTATTCTTCTGACAAATGGTAATATGGTGCTTGGCAGCCCATAACATCAGCATCATACAGATGAAAGACACATGGTGCATGTTTGTGTCACATTCTACGGACTTTGACTTGAATCCATTGATACCAATTCAGTTGTTTGTGATGTACTTTTGGTGTTTTTATGACGGAGATGTAAAAACTGGATGGTTGATTTAACTCCGGAAGAGAGGGTATCATCTGCGGTAGTGATTCTCA
Organism: Nerophis ophidion; assembly: GCF_033978795.1. NCBI lineage: Eukaryota > Metazoa > Chordata > Actinopteri > Syngnathiformes > Syngnathidae > Nerophis > Nerophis ophidion. The sequence goes on along the minus strand of NC_084639.1, from coordinate 5,015,404 downwards.
AATGTAATACGCCAAAGAACTCTGTAAAAAATGTACTATATATAGCTGGGGTTTGCAAACTGCAGCCCACCAGTGTAAAGTTTTCGGGCTCTCCTATTTCTGGGGCTGAGGTTGCTGAGGTAGTTCAAAAGTTCCTCGGTGGCAACATCCGCCCGGAGTTCCTTAAGGCTCTGGATGCTGTGGGGCTGTCTTGGTTGACAAGACTCTGCAGCATCGCGTGGACATCGGGGGCGGTACCTCTGGATTGACAGACCGGGGTGGTGGTTCCTCTCTTTAAGAAGGGGAACCGGAGGGTGTGTTCCAACTATGGTGGGATCACACTCAACAGCCTTCCCGGTAAGATTTATCCAGGTGTACTGGAGAGGAAAGCTCGGATTCAGGAGGAACAGTGTGGTTTTCGTCCTGGTTGTGGAACTGTGGACCAGCTCTATACTCTCGGCATGGTCCTTGAGGTTGCATGGGAGTTTGCCCAACCAGTCCACTGCTTTGTGGACTTGGAGAAGGCATTGGACCGTGTGGGGAGTGCACAGAGAGTATGGGGTAACGGACTGTCGTATTGTGGCGGTCCGCTCCCTGTACAATCAGTGTCAGAGCTTGGTTCGTATCGCCGGCAGTAAGTCGGACACATTTCCAGTGAGGGTTGGACTCCGCCAAGGCTGCCCTTTGTCACCGATTCTGTTCAAAATTTTATGGACAGAGTTAGTAGGCGCAGTCAAGGCGTTGAGGGGATCCGGTTTGGTGGCGGCAAGATTAGGTCTCTGATTTTTGCAGATGATGTGGTCCTGATGGCTTCACCTGGCCAGGATCTTCAGCTCTCAATGGATCTGATCGCAGCCTAGTTTGAAGCGACCGGAATGAAAATCAGCACCTCCAAGTCCGAGTCCATGGTTCTCGCTCGGAAAAGGGTGAAGCGCCATCTCCGGGTTGGGGAGGAGAACCTGCCCCAAAGTGGAAGAGTTCAAGTACCTAGGAGTCTTGTTCACGAGCGAGGAAAGAGTGGATCGTGAGATCGACTGGCGAATCAGTACGGCGTCTTCAGTAATGCGGAGTCTGGGTTTAACGTGGTTTGTGGAGCTCCAACTTGTGTTGAGGTTATGGCGGTCATTTACGTTATGGAAGTAGTTTGACATGTACTTCAGTATCAGGGAGGTGCAGAGGATTTTATAGACTAGGCTCAGTGCAAGCTATTTTACTCATTCCTCCACCCTGAGCCAGCCTACTTTGGAGAAGTGGGTAGGAGTGAGGTGTGATCTGGGGTGGAGGTCTAAAAGTAACCAGATTAGCTTGTTCTGGAATGTTTGGAGTCTAGATTTGAGGGTTTTGGAGGTGCTGGGGTACCAGGTGGTGCATGCGTAATTGAAAAACGGTTGAATGAGGGTTCCCCTTGGAATCTTCATGGTGCTTTTGCTGACCAGAGAGGAGACTCTGTAGAGAAATCTTGTTCGTTGGTTGACCTTTTTGATTACCTTTGTTGCCATTTTATCATAGGAAATAATAGCCTCTACAATGGAACCTAGGTAGGTGACCTCATCTTTCCTGGTGATAACAATGTCACCCACTTTAAAAGTGAAGTCACTGACTGTCTTAAGGTTGATGTGGGACCCAAATAAGAGGATTCCGTCTTACCCAAGTGTTTGGATAGCTTGTTGTCAGCGAACAAGGTTCAAATTCTACAGATTTCAGCACTGAGGATTTTTTCCACCTGTGACTTGTCCTTGCCAGATACCAGCAGGACCGAGTCATCCGCCAACACGAACAATTCACAGTCGCATGCTGATGTCATATCATTTACGTATATTAGGAAAAGTAAAGCCCCTAATATATAGTGGTCTCTGAATGCTACATGCTTGTTGCA
>NC_084639.1:4958549-5011049 GCF_033978795.1 Nerophis ophidion | reverse complement strand
ATATAGCGCTTCTTCTCTAGTGACTCAAAGCGCTTTACATAGTGAAACCCAATATCTAAATTTTACATTTAAACCAGTGTGGGTGGCACTGAGAGTAGGTAGGTAAAGTGTCTTGCCCAAGGACACAACGGCAGTGACTAGGATGGCGGAAGCGGGGATCGAACCTGCAACCCTCAAGTTGCTGGCACGGCCGCTCTACCAACCGAGCTATACCTTTTATTTATAATTTCTGAATAAATTATGTGACGATAAGAGAGCAAACAGGTGAAATGCAACAAGAAAAAGTTGCATTGTTGACTCTAATACTCTAAAAACACAATTGTTTTCATTATTTCTCCAAAAATAATAATGAATCAAAATCAGTGTTGCTATAAATTGATTGATTGATTTAAGGACAAAAAGGACATAAATACAACAAACATAAAACCTTGAAAAATATGAAAATTATAAAAAAAGATACATACTAATTATATTCTAATACTAAGTATACTTATTATTCTATTGATTGTTATAATATAATAAAATAATTACACTCTATATATAGTGTATATATAATATCATATGTATATTTATATATATATATATATACATATATGAATTATTTATTTATACATATATACCGTATTTCTTTGAATTGCCGCAGGACATATAGTATGCGCCTGCCTTGAATTACTGCCGGGTCAAACTCGCTTCCCAAAATAATTAGCGCATGCTTAATATTACCGCCTGGTCAAACTCGTGATGTCACGAGTGACACTTCCCCTGTCATCATTTTCAAAATGCAGGAGGCTGATTTCAATAACGGTAATTTGCATAAAGGGAAGAAGATTAAGAGCTATTCAGTAGGATTTAAGGTCCGAGCTTACATTTCACTCAAATTTTTACTGCATACCTTTGGTAAGTGTCAGAGTGAGAAGAGGTTTTAAAATAATTAGCGCATGCTTACTTTTACCGCATGCCTTTGGTAAGCGCAGGAGTGAGAAGAGGTTTTAAATTAATTAGCGCCCGGGCGGCAATTAAAAAAAAAATATATATATATATATATATATATTATATATGTATCTCTGAGGCTGATATAGAGATTTAAGTGTTGAATGAAAAAAAAAAAAATTAAAAAAGCATGACCTTTTTATGAGTGGGGCACTTTTGGATCCCCAAGAATTTCAGTGGAATTTAATAACTATCTTTGATAAAATAATAATAATAACATTAATAATACATTCAAATAAATTTTGCTATGAATTATTGACCAATTTAGGGATCAATTACATCACATCAAATATTCCACATTGAAAATCTTTTTGGGAATAATATTGTATATTTGGTATTTTTGACCCCACAAATAGGGTTTCGACAAAAAGCTCGTAAAATGTAATAAAAATAATGAATTAAAATGAGAGATTCAAGGGTTTTATGAAAAAAATAATGGCTTATTTTGAACCTTTTTTAAGGGTGAAACCCTTCTGGGTCCCTAGGACCTAACTTGAGGCAGCCCCAAAAATAAAAAGTAAAAAAAGTATATTGTATTGGTTTTGAAAATGAAAAAATATCAAAATGGCCCCTGGGTGCTTTGATTTTTCAGTGTGTGGCCCTCAGTAGAAAAAGTTTGGACACCCCTTAATTATTGTAAATAAAGTAATGCAGATGTTCTAAATGTTCTAAATCAGGGGTGTCAACCTCATTTTAGATCGGGGGCCACATGGTGAGAAATCTACTCCCAAGTGGGCCGGACTGGTAAAAACACAGCACGATAACTTAAAAATAATGACGACTACAGGTTGTTTTCTTTATTTAACAATAAAACAAGCACATTCTGAAAATGTAAAAAGCATAATGATGTTGGGGTTTTTAACAATTAATTGTTGCGGTTAATAGTATTTTATCTTTATTTATTCTTTCTGAATTATGTATGGAAAATAGTGGAACATAATAACCCAATCCATGACAAACAGTTGTCCTAACTTTTTGAAAAAAATACCTGATATTTTATGTTGCAAACGTATATCTCCATCCATTTTCTACCGCTTGTCCCTTTTGGGGTCGGGGTCGCTGGAGCCTATCTCAGCCGCATTCGGGCGGTAGGCGGCGTACACCCTGGACAAGTCGCCACCTCATCACAGCAAACTTTGAGTACACGTCGGTGCAAATAAATAATATTTTGTTAGATGTGTTCTAATCCTCTGCTTTGCAGCATCAAGGTTACAAAAAACACTTAAAACACAGATTTAAAAAATTGAATAAATCACAAGCTTACGCAACGTTATTGGAAAAAATGAAAATCCTGAATCATTACAAACCTTTTCAAAAAAAAGTTGCAGTTCAGGTCGCAAATGTACATACTTTTTTTAAAGTTACTTTTCGTTATTGTGTGTGCTGATTGAACGGGCAAAATAACAGTCATTGTTTTTGAAATAATGCACATATTTGAGTGTGAATCAAGAGTAATTTTTTTAGATTTGTTGAAATCCTCTGCTTTTGGGAGGACACTTAAATTATTGATGGGAACTAATCGACCGACCTCGAATAAGCGGAGGAAAATGGATCAATTGATAATAAATAATAAATATATATATATATCCATCCATCCATTTTCTACCGCTTATTTCATATATATATATATATATATATATATATATATATATATATATATATATATATATATATATATATATATATATATATATACATACTGGGGGACGGCGTGGCGAGGTTGGGAGTGGCTGTGCCAGCAATCTGAGGGTTACTGGTTCAATCCCCACCTTCTACCATCTTAGTCACGTCCGTTGTGTCCTTGGGCAAGACACTTCGCCCTTGCTCCTGATATATATATATATATATATATATATATATATATACACATATATATAAATTTAAAAACTTGTTGAAAAATAAATAAGTGATTCAACTATAAATAAATATTTCTACACATAGAAGTAATCATCAACTTAAAGTGCCCTCTTTGGGGATTGTAATAGAGATCCATCTGTATAACATCAACTTAATTCTACACATTTCTTCACAAAAAAATAAATATTTAACATCAGTATTTATGGAACATGTCCACAAAAAATCCCGCTGTCAACACTGAATATTGCATTGTTGCATTTCTTTTCACACTTTATGAACTTACATTCATATTTTGTTGAAATATTATTCAATTAATATTAGGGGTGTGGGAAAAAAAATCGATTCGAATATAAATCGCGATTCTCACGTTGTGCGATTCAGAACAGATTCTCATTTTTCTTTTTATCAATTCAACAAAACGATACACAGCAATACCATAACAATGCAATCCAATTCCAAAACCAAACCTGACCCAGCAACACTCAGAACTGCAATAAACAGAGCAATTGAGAGGAGACACAAACACAACACAGAAGAAACCAAAAGTAGTGAAACAAAAATGAATATTATCAACAACAGTATCAATATTAGTTATAATTTCAGCATCCCTCATTGACATTATCATTAGACATTTATAAAAGTAAATAAAAAAGAACAATAGTGTCACAGTGGCTTACACTTGCATCGCATCTCATAAGCTTGACAACACACTGTGTCCAATGTTTTCACAAAGATAAAACAAGTCATATTTTTGGTTCGTTTAATAGTTAAAACTAATTTACATTATTGCAATCAGTTGATAAAACATTGTCCTTTACAATTATAAAAGTTTTTTAGAAAAATATACTACTCTGCTTGTCAGCAAACTTGGGTAGATCCTGCTGAAATGTTATGTATTGAATGAATACAGAATCCTTTTAAAACGGGAAAACAATCGTTTTTTTACTCGAGAATCGTGTTGAATTGAAAAAAAATCGATATTGAATCGAATCGTGGGACACCCAAAGATTCGCAGCCCTAATAAATACATTTGTAAAGGATTTTTGAATTGTTGCTATTTTTAGAATTTTTGAAAAAAATCTCACGTACCCCTTGGCATACCTTCAAGTACCCCCATTTGAGAACCACTGCTTTATATCAAATATATGAGGTGGCGACTTGTCCAGGGTGTACCCCGCCTTACGCCCGATTGTAGCTGAGATAGGCGCCAGCGCCCCCCGTGACCCCAAAAGGGAATAAGCGGTAGAAAATGGATGGATATCAAACACAGATAAATATAAAATAAAGAGATATCCATCCATCCATCCATCCATCCATCATCTTCCGCTTATCCGAGGTCGGGTCGCGGGGGCAACAGCCTAAGCAGGGAAACCCAGACTTCCCTCTCCCCAGCCACTTCGTCTAGCTCTTCCCGGGGGATCCCGAGGCGTTCCCAGGCCAGCCGGGAGACATAGTCTTCCCAACGTGTCCTGGGTCTTCCCCGTGGCCTCCTACCGGTTGGACGTGCCCTAAACAGGCGTTCGGGTGGCATCCTGACCAGATGCCCGAACCACCTCATCTGGCTCCTCTCGATGTGAAGGAGCAGCGGCTTTACTTTGAGTTCCTCCCGGATGGCAGAGCTTCTCACCCTATCTCTAAGGGAGAGGAGGAAACTCATTTGGGCCGCTTGTACCCGTGATCTTATCCTTGCGGTCATGACCCAAAGCTCATGACCATAGGTGAGGATGGGAACGTAGATCGACCGGTAAATTGAGAGCTTTGCCTTCCGGCTCAGCTCCTTCTTCACCACAACGGATCGGTACAACGTCCGCATTACTGAAGACGCCGCACCGATCCGCCTGTCGATCTCACGATCCACTCCTCCCTCGCTCGTGAACAAGACTCCTAGGTACTTGAACTCCTCCACTTGGGGCAGGGTCTAAAGAGATAAAATACTGCTAATTTGGTAACAACAAAAATAAAGTTGTCAAGCAGAATCCCCACCTAGGAGAGTGACTTTGTCAGAAACAAAACAAAAAGTGTAAAGGACCTTAGAAGGAGTGAAACCAAAAGGACACAATGTTCAGCGGTCTAACTGTCTAGGCTGCTGCCCACCTCAATCCATCACGAAGCTGCCTATGGCTCCCGAGAGGGCCCGATGCACCGCTCTGCCCCCGCGCCACCTTTCTCTCCCACGGCTGCTTGCCTTACACCCACCCGCCCGCCGCTTCCACCGCACCACCCCGCGGTGAGTGACAGGCATCGAGTTCCGCCTGACTGCAGCCTCCATCTCCTTCCCCTCAAGGACAACAAGGAGGACATATTGTCATCAACTCATCTCTCTCACTCCCACGCCCGCCGCCTCCGCCTCCTTCTCCATCGCTGAACATATGCACGCCGTCTCCTCCCACACACACCTGCGCGCCCGGCGACCCAATCACCTGCAACCACATCTAGATGACCTTTTCCTAATGTCCCCGGGCTCGGCATCCACATTCGCACAAACAACCCGCAGGTTTCATTCACTGCGAGTGTGCGGTGGAAAGAGCTGTTGTTAAGAACCACTTCAGACAGAAACCTTGAGCCGAGAAAATAAACATGGCATCGGCTGTGAGGGCTCCTGTGTGGATCAAGTCATAGGTTTTTTTTTTTTTCCTCCAATCCAGTCCTTTGTGTCGCGGGGAAGGACGAGCTGGTCCAAGTATAACGGACTATGTGGCGAGGAACTGTATTGAATGGATTTCTATTCATGCACTTTGTTTGACATTGACAAGCTTTATTTTGTCCATTCCCAACATGTACAGTGGGGCAAAAACGTATTTAGTCCGCTACCGATTGTGCAAGTTCTCCCTTTTAAAATGACAGAGGTCTGTAATTTTCATCATAGGTACACTTCAACTGTGAGAGACAGAATGTGAAAAAAAAATTCACATTGTAGGAATTTTAAAGAGTTTATTTGTAAATTATGGTGGAAAATAAGTATTTGGTCAAGCATTCAAAGCTCTCACTGGTGGAAGGAGGTTTTGGCTCAAAATCTCACGATACATGGCCATATTCATTCTTTCCTTAAAAGGGAACATTATCACAATTTCAAAAGGGTTAAAAACAATACAAATCAGTTCCCACTGGCTTGTTGTATTTTTTGAAGTTTTTTTCAAAATTTTACTGGTCCCTGAATAGCCCTAAAAAAACCTTTAAAGTGCTTGATTTTCGCTATTTGCGATGTGACTATCCACTTCCCTGAGACGTCATACAGTGCTGCCAATGTAAACAAACAATGGCAGATACCACAGCAAGATATAGCGACATTAGCTCGGATTCAGACTCGGATTTCAGCGGTTTAAGCGATTCAACAGATTACGCATGTATTGAAACAGATGGTTGGAGTATGTAAGTATTGAAGAAGAAACTGAAGCTATTGAGCGAATAGCTATTGACGCTATTCATAGCCATAGCATGGCCGAATAGCTGCGTTAGCATCGCCGGTAAAATGTGCGGACCAGCGATCAGGACTTTCGCATCCCTTGACACTTGAGCAACTTAAATCCATCGATTGGTAAGTGTTTGTTTCGCATTAAATGTGGGTGGAAGGAAACGTAATATAGTTGCAAATGCATCTGCAGGTTATCCATACATCTCTGTGCCATGTCTGCTTTAGCACCGCTGGTAAATAGCATGTTAGCATCGATTAGCGTAGCATGTTAGCATCGATTTGCTGGCAGTCACGCCGCAACCAAATATGTCTGATTAGCACATAAGTCAACATCAACAAAACTCACATTTGTGATTTAGTTGACTTTATGGTTGCAAATACATCTGCAGGTTATCCATACATCTCTGTGCCATGTCTGTCATCGCCGGTAAAATGTGGAGACACTCTGGTACATTCAATGGGGGTCTGGCGGCAGACACTTTCGCATCTTCGGGCCAGTGGTGCAACTTGAATCCCTCCCTGTTAGTGTTGTTACACCCTCCGACAACACACCGACGAGGCATGATGTCTCCAAAGTTCCAAAAAATTGTCGAAAAAACGGAAAATAACAGAGCTGAGACCTGGTGTTTGTAATGTGTTGAAAATGAAAATGGCGGCTGTGTTACCTCGGAGACGTCACGCTCTGACGTCCTCACCACATGAGCAATAAACAGAAAAGCGCTTAATTCGTCAAAATTCACCCATTTAGAGTTCGGAAATCGGTTAAAAAAATATATGGTCTTTTTTCTGCACCATCAAGGTATATATTGATGCTTACATAGGTCTGGTGATAATGTTTCCCTTTAACATGGATCAATTGTCCTGTCCCCTTAGCAGAAAAACAGCCCCAAAGCATGATGTTTCCACCCCCATGCTTCACAGTAGGTGCGGTGTTCTTGGGATACAACTCAGTATTCTTCTTCCTCCAAACACGACGAGCTGAGTTTATACCAAAAATTTCTATTTTGGTTTCATCTGACCACATGAATTTCTCCCAATCCTCTGCTGTATCATCCATGTATCCATTTAGGTACAAACTCAACTCGTCGTGTTTGGAGGAAGAAGAACACCACACCTACTGTGACGCATGGGGGTGGAAACATCATGTTTTTCTGCTAAGGGGACAGGACGATTGATCCGTGTTAAGGAAAGAATGAATGGGGCCATGTATCGTGAGATTTTGAGCCAAAACCTCCTTCCATCAGTGAGAGCTTTGAATGCTTGACCAAATACTTATTTTCCACTATAATTTACAAATAAATTCTTTAAAATTCCTACAATGTGAATTCCTGGATTTTTTCAAATTCTGTCTCTCACAGTTGAAGTGTACCTATGATGAAAATTACAGACCTCTGTCATCATTTTAAGTGGGAGAACTTGCACAATTGGTGTCTGACTAAATACTTTTTTGCCCCACTGTACAAGACACATAGGAACTGAAATTACATATTCGGCACAGTCGCGCTACGAGCAGACATACGTTACAGGGGGGACAAGACGGGACCGCCAACGGATCAGCCACTTACGGCGCTCTTATAAAAGGTGAGAAAAGGGTGACATTGGGAGAGTAAAAAAAAACATCAGTCTAAGGCTAGGTCCTCAGGAGGGGTCCAAACTGAGTCCAAGGAAAAAACCTCACATAGCATGGCAAACATTAAACATGATACATATAATCACACCAACTTGCAACAGAGGGGGGGTGAGTTGAGGCCCTGGAGGCCAGCTGCCGCTATAGAGCGCTACTCAGCCATCCACAACCTCAGAGGAATTAAGCGGTGGTGAAGGCGTTGATTTGGGGGGGCGTGTGCGTGCATGTATGCCCAATTAACTTTGGAGAGATGTTGAAATGTTTTTGTGGACTGGGGCCGATTTCAAAGTTCGACACCGGGTGTTGTTGGAAAAAAGGAAGGTCAAAAGCGTCCATCTTCAAGGAGTCCTCGGGGGAGTTCTTCAGAACGGCCTGTTCCTGATTGCATAAAGGCCATTCAAGGGAGTCAAATCGTAGATTAAGAAGTTGTTCTTCTTCGAGAAGACTAACCGGTGACTTGTCTTCTCTGTGTGTCCACGCTGGACTCTCCAATTCCAATTTAAATATTCAGCAAGCTTTTCCAAGATGAGACCTATTTTGCGATTCAAATCAGAAATCGCTCCAGTCTGTGTTCCCACAGCCCGACCCAATCCTTCCATTGCGTTGAACAGCCGTTGGGCCCCTTGAGTGGCAGCCATCGTCTTCCGAATTTGACGACACATCAGAGCAATGCCCAGCCCTATCAGCAGGTGCCCCGCGATCACAGCTCCAAATAGGTAGATAATAATAATAATAATAATGGATTAGATTTATATCGCGCTTTTCTATTGTTAGATACTCAAAGCACTCACAGTGAAGTGGGAACCCATCATTCATTCACACCTGGTGGTGGTAAGCTACATCAGCTGCCCTGGGGTAGACTGACGGAAGCGTGGCTGCCAGTTTGCACCTACGGCCCCTCCGACCACCAATCATTCATTCATCATTCATTCACCAGTGTGAGCGGCACCGGGGGCAAGGGTGTAGTGTCCTGCCCAAGGACACAACGGCAGCGATTTGGATGTTAATAGGTGGGAAGCGAACCTGCAACCCTCAGGTTTCTGGCACGGCCGCTCTACCCACTACGCCATGCCGCCCCTAGATGTCTTCCACGTCCTCGATGGAAAGGGCTCAGAGGCACATGATTCTCCATTTATCCCAGGAGTCTCTCACGTACCCCGCAGCAATGGTTCCATCAGGGCAGCCAATCCAATCCAATCCACTTTATTTATATAGCACATTTAAACAACAATAACGTTTCCAAAGTGCTGCACAGCCATGTTAAAAACAATTGTAAAAAAAAAAAAAAAAAAAAAAATTTTAAAAAGTGTATATATATATATATATATTAAGGGGCTTCACGGTGGCAGAGGGGTTAGTGCGTCTGCCTCACAATACGAAGTTCCTGCAGTCCTGGGTTCAAATCCAGGCTCGGGATCTTTCTGTGTGGAGTTTGCATGTTCTCCCCGTGAATGCGTGGGTTCCCTCCGGGTACTCCGGCTTCCTCCCACCTCCAAAGACATGCACCTGGGGATAGGTTGATTGGCAACACTAAATTGGCCCTAGTGTGTGAATGTGAGTGTGAATGTTCTCTGTCTATCTGTGTTGGCCCTGCGATGAGGTGGCGACTTGTCCAGGGTGTACCCCGCCTTCCGCCCGATTGTAGCTGAGATAGGCGCCAGCGCCCCCCGCGACCCCGAAAGGGAATAAGCGGTAGAAAATGGATGGATGGATATATATATATATATATATATTATGCTCCACCAATGACTGAATAAAAACAAAAAATAAATAAATATAAAACCAATAAAAACAATATAAAAACAAATATGATTAAAAACTATTTTAAAGGGTAAAATCAATTAAAACAGTAAAATAGAAATCAAAGTGTATAAAAAAAACACAGGACAACAGAGGACCACACAACTCACGTAGTGTTAAAAGCCAAAGAATAAAAGTGGGTCTTAAGACGAGACTTAAAACACTCCACTGTGGAAGCAGTTTGAACATGGAGGGGCAGAGTGTTCCAGAGCTTAGGGCCGACCACAGAGAAGGCCCTGTCTCCCCTGGTCTTAAGTCTGGTCTTGGGCACCACGAGCTGGAACTGGCTCTCAGACCTCAGAGTACGCGCAGGAATGTAAATTTGGATGAGGTCCGAGATATATTGAGGTGCCAGTCCATGTAAAGATTTAAAAACAAACAGCAATGTTTTAAAATCAAGTCTAAAATGAACAGGGGGCCAGTGCAAACTCTGAAGAATTGGGGTTATATGCTGGCGTTTCCTGGCCCCTGTTAAAAGTCGTGCTGCCGCGTTCTGGACTAACTGCAACCGGGAGAGAGCTTTTTGGCTAATGCCAGCATAAAGTGCATTGCAGTAGTCCAGGCCACTTGAAATAAAAGCATGCACGACTTGTTCAAAAAGGTTAAAAGATAAAAACGGTTTAACCTTTACTAAAAGACGAAGGTGATAAAAACACTATTTTAAAACGCCATTGACTTGTTTGTCTAGTTTAAAATGGCTGTCTATAGTGACACCAAGGCTGGTGACTTTGGGACGCACATCATTTTGCAATGGTCCCAAGTCAGTGAGGGCCGGACCATCCATCCATCCATCCATCCATCATCTTCCGCTTATCCGAGGTCGGGTCGCGGGGGCAGCAGCCTAAGCAGGGTCCAGCCACTTCGTCTAGCTCTTCCCGGGGGATCCCGAGGCGTTCCCAGGCCAGCCGGGAGACATAGTCTTCCCAACGTGTCCTGGGTCTTCCCCGTGGCCTCCTACCAGCTGGACGTGCCCTAGGGAGGCGTTCGGGTGGCATCCTGACCAGATGCCCGAACCACCTCATCTGGCTCCTCTCGATGTGAAGGAGCAGCGGCTTTACTTTGAGTTCCTCCCGGATGGCATAGCTTCTCACCCTATCTCTAAGGGAGAGCCCCGCCACCCGGCGGAGGAAACTCATTTCGGCCGCTTGTACCCGTGATCTTATCCTTTCGGTCATGACCCAAAGCTCATGACCATAGGTGAGGATGGGAACGTAGATCGACCGGTAAATTGAGAGCTTTGCCTTCCGGCTCAGCTCCTTCTTCACCACAACGGATCGATACAACGTCCGCATTACTGAAGACGCCGCACCGATCCGCCTGTCGATCTCACGATCCACTCTTCCCCCACTCGTGAACAAGACTCCTAGGTACTTGAACTCCTCCACTTGGGGCAGGGTCTCCTCCCCAACCCGGAGATGGCACTCCACCCTTTTCCGGGCGAGAACCATGGACTCGGACTTGGAGGTGCTAATTCTCATTCCGGTCGCTTCACACTCGGCTGCGAACCGATCCAGTGAGAGCTGAAGATCCCGGTCAGATGAAGCCATCAGGACCACATCATCTGCAAAAACCAGAGACCTAATCCCGTGGCCACCAAACCGGATCCCCTCAACGCCTTGGCTGCGCCTAGAAATTCTGTCCATAAAAGTTATGAACAGAATCGGTGACAAAGGACAGCCTTGGCGGAGTCCAACCCTCACTGGAAACGTGTCCGACTTACTGCCAGCAATGCGGACCAAGCTCTGGCACTGATCGTACAGGGAGCGGACTGCCACAATAAGACAGTCCGGTACCCCATACTCTCTGAGCACTCCCCACAGGACTCCCCGAGGGACACGGTCGAATGCCTTCTCCAAGTCCACAAAGCACATGTAGACTGGTTGGGCAAACTCCCATGCACCCTCAAGAACCCTGCCGAGAGTATAGAGCTGGTCCACAGTTCCACGACCAGGACGAAAACCACACTGTTCCTCCTGAATCCGAGGTTCGACTATCCGGCGGAGCCTCCTCTCCAGTACACCTGAATAAACCTTACCGGGAAGGCTGAGGAGTGTGATCCCACGATAGTTGGAACACACCCTCCGGTCCCCCTTCTTAAAGAGAGGGACCACCACCCCGGTCTGCCAATCCAGAGGTACCGCCCCCGATGTCCACGCGATGCTGCAGAGTCTTGTCAACCAAGACAGCCCCACAGCATCCAGAGCCTTAAAGAACTCCGGGCGGATCTCATCCACCCCCGGGGCCTTGCCGCCGAGGAGCTTTTTAACTACCTCAGCGACCTCAGCCCCAGAAATAGGAGAGTCCACTGCAGCTTCCCCAGGCACTGCTTCCTCAAAGGAAGAAGTGTTGGTGGGATTGAGGAGGTCTTCGAAGTATTCCCTCCACCGATCCACAACATCCACAGTCGAAGTCAGCAGAACACCATCCGCACCATACACGGTGTTGATAGTGCACTGCTTCCCCTTCCTGAGGCGGCGTATGGTGGTCCAGAATCGCTTCGAAGCCGTCCGGAAGTCGTTTTCCATGGCTTCCCCGAACTCTTCCCATGTCCGAGTTTTTGCCTCCGCGACCGCTAAAGCTGCACACCGCTTGGCCCGTCGGTACCCGTCCACTACCTCCGGAGTCCTATGAGCCAAAAGAACCCGATAGGACTCCTTCTTCAGCTTGACGGCATCCCTCACTGCTGGTGTCCACCAACGGGTTCTGGGATTACCGCCACGACAAGCATCAACTACCTTGCGGCCACAGCTCCAATCAGCCGCCTCGACAATAGAGGTTCGGAACATGGTCCACTCGGACTCAATGTCCAGCACCTCCCTCGTGACATGTTCAAAGTTCTCCCGGAGGTGTGAATTGAAACTCTCTCTGACAGGAGACTCTGCCAGACGTTCCCAGCAGACCCTCACAATGCGTTTGGGCCTGCCAGGTCTGTCCGGCATCCTCCCCCACCATCGCAGCCAACTCACCACCAGGTGGTGATCGGTAGAAAGCTCCGCCCCTCTCTTCACCCGAGTGTCCAAAACATGAGGCCGCAAATCCGATGACCAAAAACTAAAATTTCCGTTTTTCCCTCATTCATTATTAAAAAATTCTGGGCTAACCAAGCCTTGACGTCATATAGACAGTTAAGAAGGAGTGTCAGGGGGCCGTGGCTTTTTGAAATCGGCCAGGCTCCCCTAAACCTCTTTTCCTTGTCGAAAAGACTGTGTCAATTGCGTCGAGAGTCCAGCTGATCATATTCATATTTGATGTTTAGATTAGGAGGACAGCGCAAAGAAATAGGCTTCATAAAAGTTCAGACAAAGACAGGACACAGAGAGCAAGCAGGGAAAGAGGGAGCGGAGAAAAATGCGACCGCCCTCACCAAGAGGCAAGACAGAAAGAAAAGGTAATTTTAGTGTAGACCAGGCAAGCACAAACAGGTTTAATCCGAACACAAGTATTAAGATGAGCTGCAATTTATCTATTTTTTTAACGAAAGAAACTGCTGTTCTAAATGTGTCCACTGGATGTCGCAATAGTAATTCAAGCGTAACCCACGTCACACATGACAGTGTTTAAAGATGACGTGTAAGCGCAGGCGGCAGACTGATGGAGTATCGGCGGGCCAAAGTGAAACAAAGAAAACAATCTGAAGTTGTCTTTATTTCTAAGTGATGATGCCGTCGTTTTTATCAGTCCGGCCGACGGGGGAGTAGATTTTCCTCTTCTTGTTCTTTTCGTGTCTTTGAAGCATTTGGTTGTATGACAGTTTTACACAGATTTACACAACGGGGCCGCACGGTGGTGCACGGGTTACTGCATGCCTCACAATACAAATGTCCTGAGTAGTCATGAGTTCAATCCCGGGCTCTGGATTTTTCTGTGTGGAGTTTGCATGTTCTTTCCATGACTGCGTGGGTTCCCTCCGGGTATTCAGGCTACCTCCCACCGCCAAAAACATGCACCTGGGGATAGGTTGATTGGCAACACTAAATTGGCCCTAGTGTGTGAATGCAAGCTA
The DNA here is from genome assembly GCF_033978795.1 of Nerophis ophidion. Lineage (NCBI taxonomy): Eukaryota > Metazoa > Chordata > Actinopteri > Syngnathiformes > Syngnathidae > Nerophis > Nerophis ophidion. The sequence goes on along the minus strand of NC_084639.1, from coordinate 4,997,360 downwards.
ATCGATGTTAACATGCTATTTAGGCTAGCTGTATGTACATATTGCATCATTATGCCCTGCGAGCCCAAAGGGAATAAGCGGTAGAAAATGGATGGATGGGTGGATGCCTTGTTTGTAGCCATATTTAATTTCCTATACTTATGTCCTCAGTGTTTTTAGTTTATTTTTCCATCTTTCATGACACATTATCTGAATGTAATATTGGCTGAATTTCTGAGAGTTTGTGCGCCATGTTCCAGACCACAGCAAACGTTACCTAGGTTGCAAAGATTGCAATAAATCTATTAGAAGAAGACAGTCGGCTGTTTCCTCTAACTTGGACACACACATCTATACCTCTGGTCATTCTGAGCCAGTAATTTCCAGGCGTTATCTCAGCCTCTGAGAAGTTTTACTAATGTTTTCTAATTTTGTAAAAATGTGTCGAATAAATATCTCATTTCAAAATTTCTGTCAACGTACATTTGCCACAGCCTGCGACACAGTCTGTTTCTGTCTTGCCTCTGGCCAGGGCGGTCGCATTTCAACGACACCTGGAGTCAAACTTTTGCTTGCATGCAGAACGGTCCCAGGCCTATGGGCACTACATCAACACACCTACGACAATGGGCATATACACACCCCTCCCCCACCACGCCTTCACCACCGCTTGATTCCCCTTCAGGGTGATGGACGGCTGGCAGGGATTCATAGCAGCAGTCAACCTTCAGGGCCCGATTCCCCTCCCCCTCTGTTGCGAGTTGTCGTGACTGTATGTAACATGTTGAAGTGTGCATAGCATGGAGGTTTTTTCCCCACTCCAGACTAGGCCCCCTTAGGAGTCCAGTCTAGATGTTTTTTTTAACTCATCTTCTACCCCAGCGTTTTACCTTTTTCCCATCTTTTTCGGGGCACCTCGTGGCGACCCATCAGCGTTGCTGTTCTGTAACCCTGTACACTGTTTGTTTGTCTAATCTTAAACGGGTTTGTGCTGAAAACATAGTTTCGTCGTAGTTGTGCAATGACAATAAAGTCCTATCCTCCTATAGTCAGTTTGATAGTAGGCTTGAATAGCTAATAAGCTACTTACATCAGGTGTTGCCCCTTATATAAGTCTTTTAATTTTTTCCGGCGCCAGACAGATTACTTTTTTGTATTTGTAGTCCAATATGGCTCTTTCAACATTTTGGGTTGCCGCCCCCTGCAAACTTCTGTCGTGCACTGCAGGCTGTGCGTTTGACAAGCCTGTTCTCCATGCAACTCCCTAAAACCAGCACAAGAGTTCAGTTTATGGCTTGCAGGTTGAATTTTTGCAGATTTTGGGCCTTTCCATGATTGGTGTCATTCTCTGATTGGGGTCGTGTTTAAAATGATCTGTAGCGAATTCCGGGGGCCAATTAAAAAAAGGAGATGCGAGCCGGGAAATGGTCCCCAGGCCGCACTTTAAACACCTTAACAGGAATCAAAGCGTTCCTTCACCTCTGTTTTAGAAGCTGCAGCGCTGGTGAGACAAGATGAAGGCGGTGCTGCACCTCAGATTAGAGCCAGTTATGGAAAACTCCATCTTGAATCAGGAGACTGTCAGAAATTCCCAGGTCATGGAGTGAAATATCACAGCGAGAGAGAGAGAGAGCTGAGACGTCCATCAAACACAGGCGGATAGATTTTCCAGGCAAAGATTATTTATTCAAGTCGCTTAACGTGCTTGGGGTGTCTGAAAACGTTCACTGATTAGACTCTAATTAATACACTGATGAATAAAGTAATTAACTGATGGGTCAAATGGCTTCATGTAATGGGAAAAAGAAGGGGCACTTGTTAAAATTAACCCATTGGTAATTAATACTTACTCTGCTTGCTGGATTTCTTTATCATGTATGTATGCATGTACCATAAACAGCTGAATAGACGGATAGGGATGATGTGGTCATGTGCTGCCCTAGTGGCAAAATGATTAATGCAGCTTAGGTTTAACACTGGACTCGCTTATATATATATATATATATATATATATATACACACACACACACACATATGTATATACATATATATATATATCCATCCATCCATTTTCTACCGCTTATTCCCTTTCGGGGTCGCGGGGGGCGCTGGCGCCTATCTCAGCTACAATCGGGCGGAAGGCGGGGTACACCCTGGACAAGTCGCCACCTCATCGCAGGGCCAACACAGATAGACAGACAACATTCACACTCACATTCACACACTAGGGCCAATTTAGTGTTGCCAATCAACCTATCCCCAGGTGCATGTTTTTGGAAGTGGGAGGAAGCCCACGCATTCACGGGGAGAACATGCAAACTCCACACAGAAAGATCCCGAGCCTGGATTTGAACCCAGGACTGCAGGAACTTCGTATTGTGAGGCAGATGCACTAACCCCTCTTCCACCGTGAAGCCCATATATATATATGTATATTTATTAGGGGTGTGGGAAAAAATCGGTTCGAATACGAATCAAATCATTTACGTTGTGCGAATCTGAATTGATTCAAATTTTTAAAAAGTATATATATTTTTTTTTTATAAAAAAAAATAATAATAATATTTATATATTTTTTTAAATCAATCCAACAAACCACTACACAGCAATACCATAACAATGCAATCCAATTCCAAAACCAAACCTGACCCAGCAACACTCAGAACTGCAATAAACAGAGCAATTGAGAAGAGACACAAACACGACACAGAACAAACCAAAAGTAAAAAAACAAAAATGAATATTATCAACAACAGTATCAATATTAGATATAATTTCATAGCAGTGATTAAAAATCCCTCATTGACATTATCATTAGAGATTTATAAAAATGTAATAAAAAAGAACAATAGTGTCACAGTGGCTTACACTTGCATCGCATCTCATAAGCTTGACAACACACTGTGTCCAATGTTTTCACAAAGATAAAATAAGTCATATTTTTGGTTCGTTTAATAGTTAAAACAAATTTATATTAATGCAATCAGTTGATAAAACATTGTCCCTTTACAATTATAAAAGCTCTTTTTTTTTTTTAAATCTACTACTCTGCTAGCATGTCAGCAGACTGGGGTAGATCCTGCTGAAATCCTATGTATTGAATGAATACAGAATCCTTTTGAATCGGAAAAATATCGTTTTTGAATCGAGAAATCGCGTCGAAAAAAATCTATATATTATCGAATCGTGACCCAAGAATCGATATTGAATCGAATCATGGGACAACGAAAGATTCACAGCCCTAATATATATACATATACATACATTTACATACATATGTATATACATATATACAAATACATATACATACATATATATTTATATATATAAATACACACATATATATATATACATACATATACATGTGTATATATATATACACATACATATACATGTGTATATATATATACATACATATACATGTGTATATATATATACATACATATACATGTATATATATATATACATACATATACATGTATATATATATATATACATACATATACATGTATATATATATATATATATACATACATATATATATATATATACATACATACATACATACATACATACGTATATACATACATATACATGTGTGTGTATATATGTATATATATACATATGTAAAAATATCTTCCTATTTAAAAAATATATAAAGATAGAACAATAAGATCATATGGACAGCCATAAGTGTTTACATTTTGCTTTTTATTTATTATTTTACTTGTATTTTTGTCTGGTTTTGTATTTGCTCTGTATCATTCCGTGACGTGTATATTATTATTATTATTTTCTCTGTTTGGATTATACTTTATGAAGTTTTGCACTTGTGTTTTTCTGTTGTTTTTTTTTTAATTATTTCATTACATTTTGATATATGTGTCGGTTTAAATGATATTCATGAAGTAAGATAATGTATTATGTCAAAGGGGGCAGGAAATTATACGATTTTCTTCATCCTGCTCCTTCTCAGGCATTGTTGTGTGAATTTAAATTGTATAAGTGAGGTACATTTATGTATCGTTCAAAATGCACATCAATGAAGGAGACAAATAAAAAATGAATGAATGAATATATACATATATATATATACACATACATACACATATACACATACATACAAACATATATATATATACACACATATATATACACATACATACACACACATATATATATATATACACATTTAGACACAAACATGTATATACATATATACACATGCATATATACAAATACAGTATATACATACATATATGTATGTATATCTATCTATCTATATTTATATGTATGTATATATACATATACATTCACATATACATACATATAGGGACGGCGTGGCGGAGTGGGGAGAGTGGCCGTGCGCAACCCGAGCGTCCCTGGTTCAATTCCCACCTAGTACCAACCTCGTCACGTCCGTTGTGTCCTGAGCAAGACACTTCACCCTTGCTCCTGATGGGTGCTGGTTGGCGCCTTGCATGGCAGCTCCCTCCATCAGTGTGTGAATGTGTGTGTGAATGGGTTAAATGTGGAAGTAGTGTCAAAGCGCTTTGAGTACCTTGAAGGTAGAAAAGCGCTATACAAGTACAACCCATTTATCATTTATTTATTTATATATACATACATATATACATATACATATACACATTTATAAATACACACACGTTTATGTAATATCGGCATGGCCTCCATTAAGGCAGCAATGCCGTTCGTCATCGACTTCAATCTCCTTGTGTTCACTAGTTATAAGTAAATAATATATGATAAATGGGTTGTACTTGTATAGCACTTTTCTACCTTCAAGGTACTCAAAGCACTTTGACACTACTTCCACATTTACCCATTCACACACACATTCACACACTGATGGAGGGAGCTGCCATGCAAGGTGCTAACCAGCACCCATCAGGAGCAAGGGTGAAGTGTCTTGCTCAGGACACAAAGGACGTGACGAGGTTGGTACTAGGTGGGGATTGAACTATGGACCCTCGGGTTGCGCACAGCAACTCTCCCACTGCGCCACGCCGTCCCAGTTTGTATGGACATTGTTTTCTTAAAAAGCTTCAAGTTATCTGAGATTTTTTTTTTAAAACCTGTAGATTACTTTTTTTTTTATAGTAGACTGAAGGAGCAACTTCAATATCCCGGGGGTGTAATTGAGATTTATAAGTCTTTGTTAACATAGAAGTGACACAGTGGCCTTTCAGAGTCCTTGTACAGCAAGTGTAAGGAGGGTGTGTGTGTGTGTGTGTGTGTGTGTGTGTGGGGGGGGGGGGGGGGGGGGGGGGGGATATAATGAATGTTTCACCTTTCTTTTTTAAATATCTCCCAGAGCAGTGACACTTTTCTCTAGCTTGATCACAGCAACTTTAGAGCACAGCTGCGTACGTTTGGTGCCGCGGCAACAATAATGAGGACTCGTACTTCAAGGAATATTCACCAATAAGATGTAGAACGATGCATTGTATTCCAGCACCTTCCACTAATTGCAGCAACAGAACGCAGGTGTTGAAGAATGGCGACAGTCATGTGGCGCGTCAGCATCGTGTGGCTGGCCAGGCATACTTTGGAAATGCATTATTATTACTGTATTGTTATCTATTCTTAACACAGACAGGTGTGGATATTCTCACATCGGGCTTTCCAGCACAAGTGAAAATATAATTCACCGTTAAAAAAATCACGAAAGCCTGCATGCCCAAAGTGAGGCTTCTAGGGGAGACAATGGACGTCGAGTGGGTCTAACATAATATTGTGAAAGTCCAGTCCATAGTGGATCTAACATAATAGTGAGAGTCCAGTCCATAGTGGATCTAACATAACAATAAGAGTCCAGTCCATTGTGGATCTAACATAACAATGAGCGTCCAATCCATAGTGGATCTAACATAATAGTGAGAGTCCAGTCCATAGTGGATCTAACATAATAGTGAGAGTCCAGTCAATAGTGGATCTAACATAATATTGTGAAAGTCCAGTCCATAGTGGATCTAACATAATAGTGGGAGTCCAGTCCATAGTGGATCTAACATAATAGTGAGAGTCCAGTCCATAGTGGATCTAACATAATAGTGAGAGTCCAGTCCATGGTGGTTCTAACATAATAGTGAAAGTCCAGTCCATAGTGGATCTAACATAATAGTGAGAGTCCAGTCAATAGTAGATCTAACATAATATTGTGAAAGTCCAGTCCATAGTGGATCTAACATAATAGTGAGAGTCCAGTCCATAGTGGATCTAACATAATAGTGAGAGTCCAGTCCATAGTGGATCTAACATAATATTGTGAGAGTCCAGTCCATAGTGGATCTAACATAATAGTGTGAGAATCCAGTCCATAGTGGATCTAACATAATAGTGAGAGTCCAGTCCATAGTGGATCTAACATAATACTGTGAAAGTCCATTCCATAGTGGATCTAACATAATAGTGAGAGTCCAGTCCATAGTGGATCTAACATAATAGTGAGAATCCAGTCCATAGTGGATCCAACATAATAGTGAGAATCCAGTCCATAGTGGATCTAACATAATAGTGAGAATCCAGTCCATAGTGGATCCAACATAATAGTGAGAATCCAGTCCATAGTGGATCTAACATAATAGTGTGAGTCCTGTACAATCAGCGTTCGACAGCACAGCCCACCCCCGGAGAGGTTCCGGGTACCTTCTTTAAATCCCACCTAGCAGACAGGAAGTCCGAAAAGTTCCTTCAGAACTAAATCTACCCTGGTAGTTTGACTTTTTTTTTTTTTTTTACTTTTGACAACTTTAAACAGAAGAAGTCTGGTGATTGAAAAATGTATTAAGCAAAAAAAATATGAATAAAGTAGTGATGCTGTATTTTAGTTTCTGGTTCAATTTTATTGACAGTTTATTCATGCCAACCTTGAGACCTCAGATTTCGGGAGGTGGGGGTCGGGGGCGGGGTGTTGTTGGGGGCGTGGTTAAGAGGGGAGGAGTATATTTACAGCTATCAATCCATCCATTTCCAACCTCTTATTCCCTTTGGGGCTGTGGGGGGCGCTGGTGCCTATCTCAGCTACAATCGGGCGGAAGGCTGCGTACAACCTGGATAAGTCGCCACCTTATCGCAGTATGTGTAGAAATCTTTATTTAGAATTGAATCACTTGTTTATTTTTCAACAAGTTTTTAGTTATTTTTATATCTTTTTTTCCAAATAGTTCAAGAAAAAACACTACAAATGAGCAATATTTTGCACTGTTATACAATTGAATAAATCCGAAACTGATGACATAGTGCTGTATTTTACTTCTTTATTTTTTATTTTTCAACCAAAAATGCTTTGCTCTGATTAGGGGGTACTTGAATTAAAGAAATGTTCACAGGAGGTACATCTCTGAAAAAAGGTTGAGAACCACTGTTCTAAAAGCCGTAGATGTTACTGTCGCATATGCATGCACATTGCTGTTTACGGCAGACGAACTGCCTTACAGTAGACGAAAACGTGACTGCTGTTGTTGTGTGTTGTTGCTGCGCTGGGAGGACGTTAATGAGACTGCCTAACAATAAACCCACATAAATGGGTTGTACTTGTATAGCGCTTTTCTACCTTCAAGGTACTCAAAGCGCTTTGACACTACTTCCACATTTACCCATTCACACACACATTCACACACTGATGGAGGGAGCTGCCATGCAAGGCGCCAACCAGCACCCATCAGGAGCAAGGGTGAAGTGTCTTGCTCAGGACACAACAGACGTGACGAGGTTGGTACTAGGTGGGATTTGAACCAGGGACCCTCGGGTTGCGCACGGCCACTCTCCCCACTGCAAGAACTCGCCCTAGATCATTCCACAGTTATAAAGTCATTGGGCAGGCACTCTGTTTACACTGTGGGAAAGCGGAAGTGAAAACAGGCTGTCGAGACGTCACTCGGGTCCGCATGGATCTGGAGGGGGCGTGACCTCCAGTTCCGACTGAATTTCGGGAGATTTTCGGGAGAAAATTTGTCCCGGGAGGTTTTTGGGAGAGGCGCTGAATTCCGGGAGTCTCCCGAAAAATCCGTGAGGGTTGGCAAGTATGCGTTGGGCCCCAAGGTCAAAAAGGTTAAGAACCCCTGCATTATGACTGCATTGCCAGTGTCCTCCTGATGCAGACGGCAAACAATCAGCACGTCAAGTGAAAGCTAATTCCTGTCTGTAGAGCGTTGGAGGACATTTAAAATGTGTCTGATATACATAAATCCTGACGGAGTTCCGTTTGAACATATTCATTAATAATGCGGCTCATCTGCGAGCGTCTGATTTAGAAAGGAAGAAAGATGAAGATGGACTGGGCGATATTATTTCTCCTCGCAAACACAACCCCCCTCGCATTAATATTAATGGCATATTTTCAGCTGGTGGGCATGAATCGTTTTTCAAACAGGGAATTTTAACTGCCATCCAAGCGTGTCGGCGCCGCTTCAGGGCCGGCGTGAAGAGAGCGCTTCAACTATTTATTTTAGTTACTTGAGGAAAACACTGATCAATAATCCCGTTCATCTTTTCCTCGAGCTGCGTTTTAACTGTCATTTTGCCTCAACTTGTTGGGGCCTTTTATTTATCCCTCCAATTTATTGCAAAAGCACGCCCTTGTTGTTTTCTGATTACTCATATCATTCCAGGTCTACGACCATGAGTACAAAGCGGTGCTGGATGGCGTCGAGAGAGACGGCCTGATGGAAATCGACCCCGTTCGGCAGGTCGAAATTTTCCGGATCGGAAACGGGAGTCAGCAGGTTCTGGAGGTGCACGACTTCAAAAACGTAAGTCAAGGCATGTCACGGATTCTGACTCCTACGAGATATTGCAGCTTTTACTGATGATAATGCACAGAATCAATCAACAATGTCTTTGGGATTACAAACCCCGTTTCCAAATGAGTTGGGAAATTGTGTTGGATGTAAATATAAACGGAATACAATGATTTTCAAATCCTTTTCAACCCATATTCAGTTGAATATGCTACAAAGACAAGACATTTGATGTTCAAACTCATAAACTTTGTTTTTTTTTTTTGCAAATAATAATTTGGACTTTGCATCAATAACAGCCTGGATGGTTCGCTTCCCCTTTGGTCCGGATCACACGATGTCGAATATTTCCAAAAACAATTTGAAATGTGGACTCGTCCGACCACAGAACACTTTTCCACTTTGCATAAGTCCATCTTAGATGACCTCAGGCCCAGAGAAGCCGGCGGCGTTTCTGGATGTTGTTGATAAATGGCTATCGCTTTGCATAGTAGAGATTTAACTTGCACTTACAGATGCAGCGACGAACTATAATTAGTGACAGTGGTTTTCTGAAATGTTCCTGAGCCCTTGTGGTGATATCCTTTAGAAATTGATGTCGGTTTTTGATACAGTGCTGTCTGAGGGATCGAAGGTCACGGTCATTCAGTATTTATTTCCGGCCATGCCGCTTACGTGGAGTGATTTCTCCAGATTCTCTGAACCTTTTGACGATAATATGGACCGTAGATGTTGAAATCCCTAAATTTCTTGCAATTGCACTTTGAGAAACGTTGTTCTTAAACTGTTTGACTATTTGCTCACGCAGTTGTGGATAGAGGGGTGTACCTCGCCCCATCCTTTCTTGTGAAAGACTGAGCATTTTTTGGGAAGCTGTTTTTATACCCAATCATGGCACCCACCTGTTCCCAATTAGCCTGCACACCTGTTGGATGTTCAAAATAAGTGTTTAAAGAGCATTCCTCAACATTATCAGTATTTATTGCCACCTTTTCCAACTCCTGTCACGTGTTGCTGGCATCATATTCTAAAGTTAATGATTATTTGGAAAAATATAATGTTTATCAGTTTGAACATCAAATATGTTGTCTTTGTAGCATATTCAACTGAATATGGGTTGAAAATGATTTGCAAATCGTTTTATTCTGTTTATATTTACATCTAACACAATTTCCCAACTCATATGGAAACGGGGTTTGTACTAACACGCCATAGTCAAACATCTCGCAGTCCCATCTTTGTTCTTCATCCACCATCCTCCTGTTTTACACATTTTCATTCAAATTACAAGATTTTCAATGAGATCAGTTTAAACTGATGGGTAATAAATTGGTTGCAGGCACTGGGTTTTGTTAAACTCGTGAATAAACACAAGCGCCTGTGTAGATATGCCTTGTTTCAATGTGTACACCTTCGGCCAACAGGTGTACTTGTGGTTAGAGTGTCCGCCCTGAGATCAGTAGGTCTTGAGTTCAAACCCCGGCCGAGTCATACCATAGAGTAGGGGTGGGGAACCTATAGCTCTAGAGCCAGATGTGGCTCTTTTGATGACTGCACCTGGCTCTTAGATAAATCTCAGCTGACATTGCTTAAGACGATAAGTATTTCATAATTCCGCTGGTAATCACAGTGTCAAAAATACCATTCAAAATATAAAACATTCTCATGTATTTTAATCCATCCATCCGGTTTCTACCGCACCTGTTCAGGAAGTAGCATGAATGGTAAGAAGTATTTTATTTATTGTTGGTTAGCTTCAGAATAACAATGTTATTAAAAAGAATAAGAGACTTATTATACTCTAAAATGTTGGTTTTACTGAAAAATGCAAGCATTTAGTTGTATTCAGTCTTTAAAAAAATATTATATGGCTCTCACGGAAATACTTTTTAAAATATTTGGCTTGTATGGCTCTCTCAGCCAAAAAGGTTCCCGACCCCTGCCATTGACTATAAAAATGGGACCCATTACCTCCCTGCTTGACAGTCAGCATAAAGGGTTGGAATTGGGGGTTAAATCACCAAAATTTCCTCCGGATAAATTAAAACAAAACGGAAACTATGATAATTGCCCCCGATAAAAAGATTCCCCTGATCAAGAACTCCCTTGGTGCTCTGGGTGCATCTGTTGAAAGCAGCCTCAGAAACCTTGGTGTTGTGTTGGATCAGTCAATGTCTTTGAAAGGTCACTGTTTTTATCATTTCAGAAATACTTCTAAAGTGCAAAATTTGTTGTCAAAATTGGATCTTGAAATGATTATTCACACGTTAATTTTTTTCTCGCATTGACTATTGCAATTCTCTCTTCACCCTTTTCAACAAGTTAGTGCTAAAGAGACTTCAGACTAGGGCTGGGCGATGTATCGATATACTCGATATATCGCAGGTTTGTCTCTGCGTAATATAGAAAATGACTATATTGTGATATTGGAGTATACGTTCTCACACAGTTGCTTTTAGCTGCTGGCATTACACTACAGGCTCTTCCCACTTGTTGTCTCCTTCTCACAGACAGCAAGCGCACCTTCTTACATACGTCACGTCAAACATCACATACGTATACGTCCTCGCAGAGCAGAGAGGTAGCGGCATGGGTAACATTAGCTGTGTTGCTGGTGGTAATACGAGAGAAAGAAGGTGGGAATCTGGTAACAATTGAAGGAAGAATTTATTCTCAAGAAAAACAGCATGGGGTCCACCGACTGGCGGTGGTTTGGCTTCAAGTGGGAATATCAATCAATCAATGTTTACTTATATAGCCCTAAATCACTAGTGTCTCAAAGGGCTGCACAAACCACCAAGACATCCTCGGTAGGCCCACATAAGGGCAAGGAAAACTCACACCCAGTGGGACATCGGTGACAATAATGACCCAGTGGGACGTCGGTGACATTAATGACTATGAGAACCTTAGAGAGGAGGAAAGCAATGGATGTCGAGCGGGTCTAACATGATACTGTGAAAGTTCAATCCATAATGGATCCAACACAGTCGCGAGAGTCCAGTCCAAAGCGGATCCAACACAGCAGCGAGAGTCCCGTTCACAGCGGAGCCAGCAGGAAACCATCCCAAGCGGAGGCGGATCAGCAGCGCAGAGATGTCCCCAGCCGATACACAGGCAAGCAGTACATGGCCACCGGATCGGACCGGACCCCCTCCACAAGGGAGAGTGGGACATAGAAGAAAAGGGAAAGAAACGGCAGATCAACTGGTCTAAAAAGGGAGTCTATTTAAAGGCTAGAGTATACAAATGAGTTTTAAGGTGAGACTTAAATGCTTCTACTGAGGTGGCATCTCGAACTGTTACCGGGAGGGCATTCCAGAGTACTGGAGCCCGAACGGAAAACGCTCTATAGCCCGCAGACTTTTTTTGGGCTTTGGGAATCACTAACAAGCCGGAGTCCTTTGAACGTGTCGAACAGACAACCGTAATTTGTCAAGTGTGGGGCAAAAGCGTTGCTACAAAACGTAGCATTGCTGCAAATATGTAGCATCTTTTGAAAAGTCACCTGCTAGAGAATGAAGAGTGCTTACGCCGCATGTCAACATCTCCATTCGGTGCCACACGCCCACAAAAACAGGCACTAAAGTGCACTTTATTTGTTTTAAACTATTGCAGTGGCGTTCTGTACAAAAAGTGCACTTTCATTTCGTGTTGTTTTGATAAGTCATCTTAGTTTCCAACCCATGAAAGGTATATAAACATAACTCCGAAACCAAACATAAAATCTTCTAAAAAAGCCTGTGATATTGAATTTATGTGAGTTTTACCCTAATCAGGTATTTTGGAAAGGTTTACAAATACAAAATTAGGTTTTACTCACTGTGACAGTATACGGTCACACTCACTATGTTTTTGAAACATAACTCCAAAAATACACATGCAAAATGTCTAATAATGCCTGAAGAAATGTATCTTTGTGAGTTTTACTGGGAAAAAAAAAACATTTGGTAAGGTCTGCAAAAACAAAAAGGAATTTTTCACTCAATTTGACAGTAATGTACTTAGAATCCTGAGATCATGCGAAAAAAGCAATAAAAAATGTATTCCAACATAATTCCTAATCCAAACGTGCAAAATGTCTAAAAATGCCTGTGAAGTGAAGTGAAGTATATTTATATAGCGCTTTTTCTCAAGTGACTCAAAGCGCTTTACATAGTGAAACCCAATATCTGATTTTTACATCCAAACCAGTGTGGGTGGCACTGGGAGCAGGTGGGTAAAGTGTCTTGCCCAAGGACACAATGGCTGTGACTAGGATGGCGGAAGCGGGGATCGAACCTGCAACCCTCAAGTTGCTGGCACGGCCGCTCTACCGACCGAGCTATACCGCCCCTGTGATATTGAATCCATGTGAGTTTTATTAGGAACCGTTTGTTTTCTATTGTTTGCAAATACACAAATGAGGTTTTACTCAATATGACTGTATACTGTAACACTCAATATGACAGTGATTTAAACACAACTCCTAAACCACACATGAAAAATGGCTAATAATGCCGGAAATAATGCATCTTTGGGAGTTTTACTCGAAACATATGCTTTTTTTAAATCTTGCAAAAGGCAAAAAAGTATTTTTTTACTCAATATGACTATTAAGTTCTTAGAATCCTGAGATAATGCGAAAAAAGCAATGAAAATGTATTCAAACATAACTTCTAAAAAACACATGCAAAATGGCTAATAATGCCTAGAGATATTTATCTTTGTTAGTTTTACTAGAAACATGATCTTTTGTAAGGTTTGCAAAGACACAAGTTAGTTTTTTTTTATTAAATATTACAATATAACTGTCATACTAAATATTAAGTAATTAAAGTTGAAGTACCAATGATTGTCACACACACACTAGGTGGGGTGAGAATTGTCCTCTGCATTGGCGCGGGAATCATTTATGGTGATTTAACCCCCAATTCATGCACAAAGTGCACACAGCTTGTTTCAAAATGTCTGACAAACATGCACTTTCTGTTTTGAAATGACATGAATGTGTGTCCTGCTGCTTAATAACTGTTTAATAAATACACTTTTGGTCAATTGACTTAGCTGTGATTTCTCTCTCTGCATGAACATTTAAAAATAGTATATATTAAAGGGGAACATTATCACAATTTCAAAAGGGTTAAAAACAATAAAAATCAGTTCCCAGTGGCTTGTTGTATTTTCTGAAGTTTTTTTCAAAATTTTACCGGTCCCCGAATAGCCCTAAAAGAAAGCTTTGAAGTGCTTGATTTTCGCTATTTGCGATGCGACTATCCACTTCCCTGTGACGTCATACAGTGCTGCCAATGTAAACAAACAATGGTAGATACCACAGCAAGATATAGCGACATTAGCTCGGATTCAGACTCGGATTTCAGCGGTTTAAGCGATTCAACAGACTACGCATGCATTGAAACAGATGGTTGGAGTATGAAAGTATTGAAGAAGAAACTGAAGCTATTGAGCGAATAGCTATTGACGCTATTCATAGCCATAGCATGGCCGAATAGCTGCGTTAGCATCGCCGTAAAATGTGCGGACCAAACGATCAGGACTTTCACATCTCTTGACACTGGAGCAACTTAAATCAGTCGATTGGTAAGTGTTTTTCTCACATTAAATGTGGGTGGAAGGAAACGTAATATAGTTGCAAATGCATCTGCAGGTTATCCATACATCTCTGTGCCATGTCTGCTTTAGCACCGCCGCTAACTAGCATGTTAGCATCGATTAGCATAGCATGTTAGCATCGATTAGCTGGCAGTCACGCCGCGACCAAATATGTCTGATTAGCACATAAGTCAACATCAACAAAACTCACCTTTGTGATTTCGTTGACTTTATCGTTGCAAATGCATCTGCAGGTTATCCATACATCTCTGTGCCATGTCTGTCATCGCCGGTAAAATGTGGAGACACTCTGGTACATTCAATGGGGGTCTGACGGCAGACACTTTCGCATCTTCGGGCCAGTGGTGCAACTTGAATCCCTCCCTGTTAGTGTTGTTACACCCTCCGACAACACACCAACAAGGCATGATGTATCCAAAGTTCCAAAAAATAGTCGAAAAAACGGAAAATAACAGAGCTGAGACGCGGTGTTTGTAATGTGTTGAAAATGAAAAAGGCGGCTGTATTACCTCGGAGACGTCACGTTCTGACGTCATCGCAAAAAGAGCGATAAACAGAAAGGCGCTTAATTCGCCAAAATTCACCCATTTAGAGTTCGGAAATTGGTTAAAAAATATATGGTATTTTTTCTGCACCATCAAGGTATATATTGACGCTTACATAGGTCTGCTGATAATGTTCCCCTTTAATGCAGTATGAAGAAGAATGTTTTAATGTAGACACATAGAATCATCATACTGCTGTGATTATATGCATCAAGTGTTCATTCAAGGCTAAGGCAAAATATGGGGATATATATCGTGCATTGTGACATGGCCTAAAAATATCGAGATATTAAAAAAAGGCCATATCGCCCAGCCCTACTCCAAGGGTTGGAGGTAATTAGTTGGGTCCCATTTCTATAGTCTTTGGTATGACTCGGCCGGGGTTTGAACTCACGACCTACCGATCTCAGGGCGGACGTTCTAACCACAAGGCCACTAAGAAGGCAATAATGCTCATCCTCTTCCTTCTTAGTCTTCTATGCACAATAATACGGTTCAGATCATGTTGACTTGAATTGCACAAAATCCTTGAAGTTGCCACAAATGCGCCAGGAGTGACACCTACTAGAATTGGAGCTGGTTTCCGACCGTAAACACTGTAGCAGCTGTGACATCATTACGCATGTCTTCATGTGGGTCAATTTTCGTTCACATTAGATGTCGCATTTTCTGTAATGTGAGCAACTGCATAAAAATATCAGAATTGACCAAAAAAAAATCCAAATTGGACACCCTACCCTGCACTTTGAACATAACTTTACACATGCAACCTGGTTTGCCTGCAAACTTAGACGCCTACTGAAATGAGATTTTCTTATTTAAACGGGGACAGCAGGTCCATTCTATGTGTCATACTTGATCATTTCGCGACATTGCCATATTTTTGCTGAAAGGATTTAGTAGAGAACATCCACGATAAAGTTCGCAACTTTTGGTCGCTAATAAAAAAGCCTTGCCTGTACCGGAAGTAGCAGACGATGTGCGCGTGACGTCACGGGTTGTGGAGCTCCTCACATCTGAATATTGTTTATAATAGTGGCCAGCAGCAAAGAGAGCGATTTGTACCGAGAAAGTGACGATTTCCCCATTAATTTGAGCGAGGATGAAAGATTCGTGGATGAGGAAAGTGAGACTACTGGACTAGAAAAAAAAAAAAAAGACGAGGGCAGAGGGAACGATTCAGATGTTATTAGACACATTTACTAGGATAATACTGGAAAATCCCTTATCTGCTTATTGTGTTACTAGTGTTTTAGTGAGATTATATGGTCATACCTGAAAGTCGGAGGGGTATGGTGACCGCTAGTGTCTCTGAGGGAAGCCACGGGGGAGCCAAGAAAGTCGCAGCTGCCTCTTTGACAGCTGCTGCAGGAGGAACGACACAAGCTCCGCTCATGTTTACGGTAAGAGCCGACTTATTACCACAATTTTCTCACCGAAACCTGCCGGTTGACATGTGGTAGGGAACCATGTTCGCTTGACCGCTCTGTTCCATATTAAAGCTTCCCAACAAACAAAGAAACACCGGCTGTGTTTGTGTTGCTGCAGCCGGCTGCAATACACAGCTTTCCACCAACATCTTTCGTCTTTGACGTCTCCATTATTAATTGAACAAATTGCAAACGATTCAGCAATACGGATGTCCAGAATACTGTGTAATTATGTGATAAAAACAGACTACTTTTAGCCGTGATCGGTGCTGGAAGAACATATCCGCTACCACCGGTGACGTCATGCACAGGCGTCATCATACGGATACTTTGTGGGAAATTTCAAATTGTAATTTAGTAAACTAAAAAGGCCGTATTGGCATGTGTTGCAATGTTAATATTTCATCATTGATATATAAACTATCAGACTGCGTGGTCGGTAATAGTGGCTTTCAGTAGGCCTTCAGGACAACGGTGGCTACATAAACTACAAATTAAACCCAACGGACAGCCAAAAGACACACAGTCCTGTCACTTTGCAACAAAATGCAGGTTAAGTGACAAAGCGGGTGTAAATGTGACCATGATTTGCTGTTGTCTTGGGCCGGGGTGTGCCCGGCCTCTCAGCAGGGAAATGGCTCCAACTTCCTGCAAACAGGATAATCGGTACAGATAATGAGTGAGCGAATGACCCCAAACTCCTGTAATAACCGCTTAAACACACCGTCATTAGAGGAGCTGGGCTTTACTGTTTAAATGCACTCACTGCAGCCCCAAGAGGGGGTTTGTTCTTTCCCTAAAAGGTTCATTTCAAAGTAGAAAGTAGTTTGCGGTACAAACTCCATTAAGAGAGCAGGCCTCCATTTGTTTTCTCGCACCACGCGCATTTTGCCGCTGCAATTTTGTCTGCAGCAAAGCTCATTACCTTACCTTTCATTTGGAAATTGCGCTCAAGTGCGCTGGAGGTTACACAAGCAGCACCTGAGGCAAGCAAGCGAGCGGGCCCATGCCATTATTGGAACTAGATAAAACACCGCTCAAATCAAATACCAAAACAATACTTGTTTTGATGACACTAGTCCAGCAAAAATTATATTTTTCTGATACCTCTTCTTTCCTTTTTGAAGGGCTGGACGATTATGGCAAAAATAATAATCACATTTAAACAACACAGTTATTCATTTAATTTAAAAGTGCTTATCCGGGGTAAAGGGCAGCAGCTTAAGCAGAGAAGCCCAGACTTCCCTCTCCCCAGCTACTTTGTCCTGCTCCTTTCGGGGGATCCTGAGGCTTTCTTAGGCCAGCTGGGAGACATAGTCCCTTCAACAGGTCCTGGGTCGTCCCTGTGGCTACCTACCAGTCGGACGTGCCCTAAACACCTCCCCAGACAGGCTTTGGGGGAGCATCCTGACCAGATGCCCAGACCACCTCAGCTGGCTCCTCTTGATGTGGAGGAGCAGCGGCTTGACTCTGAGCTTCTCCCGAATGATAAAGCTTCTCACCCCATCTCCAAGGGAAAACCCCGCCAGCCGCTGGAGGAAACTCAATTTGGCCGCTTGTATCGTTGATCTTGTCCTTTCGGTCATAACCCAAGGCTCATGACCATAGGTGAGGATAAAAACGTAGATCAAGTGGTAAATTGGGAGATTTGCCTTCTGGCTCGGCTCCCCCACAACAGATCGATACAGGGTCTGCATCACTGCAGACATTGCACTGATCCCGCCTGTTGATTTCACGATCCACTCTTCCCTCGCTCGTGAACAAAACTCTAAGGTACTTGAACTACTCCACTTGGGGCAAGATCTCCTCCCCACCCCGGAGCTGGCACTCCATCCCTTTCTGGGCGAGGACCAATGACTCTGATTTGGAGGTATTGATTCTCATCCCATTCGCTTCACACTCTACTACAAAGCAATCCAGTGAAAGCTGAAGATCCTGGCAAGATGAAGACAGCAAGACCACATCGTCAGCAAAAAGCAGAGACCTAATCCTGCAGACACCAAACCGGATCCCCTCAAACCCTTGACTGTGCCTAGAAATTCTGTCCATAAAAGTTATGACAGAACCAGTGACAAGGGGCCAGAGACGGCATGGCGTAGTGGGCAGAGCGGTCGTGCCAGAAACCTGAGGGTTGCAGGTTCGCTTCCCACCTATTGACATCCAAATCGCTGCCGTTGTGTCCTTGGCCAGGACACTTCACCCTTTGCCCCCGGTGCCGCTCACACTGGTGAATGAATGATGAATGAATGATTGGGGGTGGTCGGAGGGGCCGTAGGCGCAAACTGGCAGCCACTCTTCCGTTAGTCTACCCCAGGGCAGCTGTGGCTGCAGATGTAGCTTACCACCACCAGGTGTGAATGAATGATGGGTTCCCACTTCTCTGTGAGCGCTTTGAGTATCTAACAATAGAAAAGCGCGATATAAATCTAACCCATTATTATTATTATTATTATTACAAAAAGCAGTCCTGGTAGAGTCCAACCTTCACTGAGAACGAGGTCCGACCCATGCAGACCAAGCTGTGAGACCCATCATACAGAGTGTGGCGGTCCCATACCAAATTTTCATTGAGCACTCCCCATAGGACTTTCCGAGGGACACGGTCGAACGCCGTTTCCATGTCCACAAAGAACATGTAGACTGGATGGGCTAACTCCTATACACCCTTGAGGATCCTACTGCGATACAGAGTTGGTCCACAGTTCCACCACCAGGACGAAAACCACAGTACTTCTCCTGGATCAAAGGTTCAAAGATCCAGCATAACCTTCTCTCCAGTACACCTAAACCGACCTGAGGGGTGTAAAACCATGGTACTTGGAACACACCCTCCGGTTCCCCTTCTTAGAGAGAGGAACCACCAACCTGGTTTGCCAATCCAGAGGCTCCGCCCCTGATGTCCACGCAATGTTGCTGAGTCTTGTCAACAAAGACATAATCACAGCGTCTATAGTCATAAGGAACTCTGGGCGGATTTCATTCACCCGCCACCGTGGAGCTTTTTTACTACCTCAACAACCTCAGCCCCAGAAATAGAACAGTCCACTACAGAACTCCCAGGCACTGCTTCCTCATAGGAAGACGTGTAGATGGGATTGAAGAGGTCTTTGAAGTATTCCCTCCACCGATCCACAACATCCCAAGGCGAGGTCAGCAGCACACCACTCCTACCGTACACGGTGTTGACAGTGCACTGCTTTCCCCCTCCTGAGGTGGTGGATGGTGGTCCAGAATTGCTTCGAAGCCGTCCGGATGTCATTTTCCATTGCTTTCCCAAACTCCTCCCATGTCCAAGTTTTTGCCTCTGTGGCCGCCGAAGCCAAATACCGCTTGAACCGTCGGTACCTGTCTGCCAAGCAGACGCAAGACATCAATACAAAGTTGATTAAACATACGTGTCCTTTAAAATTGACTTTGAAACAACGTAGCAAAATACTGGTATTTGTAAATTGAGACAACGTTGATGCCGAACGTTGGCCCTGCGTGGTTGGTCTGGAAATGACCAAAATTCAATGGTCAAATCAACATCACAACCTGACATGAATAAATGGCATCAAAAAGCATGTTTCAACTTTATGTTTGAGTTGCTCAACGTCAGGATCTAATGTAACAAGTTCTCAACGTTCTTTTAATGTCTTGTGCCTACTGCCTCCGGAGTTCCACAAGCCAAAACGAACCGATAGGACTCCTCCTTCAGCTTCACGGCCTCCCTCACCATTGGTTTCCAACCGCGGGTTCTTGGAATAACGTCAACACAGGCTCCAACAACATTGTGGCCACAGCGCCTAATGGCCAACTCGACAACAGTGGCACGGAACATGGTCCTCTCGGACACAATGTCCAGCGCCTCCCTCGTGACGCGCTCAAAGTTTTTACGGAGGTGGGAATTGAAACTCTCTCTAACGGGAAACTCTGTTCTGTTGTTTTTATGTTGGGTTACGGTGCTGATGTTCTCCCGAAATGTGTGTGTCATTCTTGTTTGATGTGGGTTCACAGTGTGGCGCATATTTGTAACAGTATTAAAGATGTTTATACGGCCACCCTCAGTGTGACCTGTATGGCTGTTGACCAAGTATGCTTGCATTCACTTATGTGTGTGAAAAGCCGTAGATATTACATGACTGGACTGGCACGGAAAGGCAGTGCCTTTAATATTTATTGGCGCTCTGTACTTCACCCTACCTGTGTACACAGCGGCGTTTTAAAAAGTCATACATTTTACTTTTTGAAACATATACCGATAATTTCGAATATTACATTTTAAAGCATTTATCGGCCGATAATGTCTGTCATGCTAACTTCAGCTTCATAGTTTAGGACGTGTTTAGGGGATGCATGAGCAGTTTCCGGCCACTTTATGTTTTCGTAAACAAAATTTCCTTCTCACAATGGCAAAATTTCACTGGTATTATGTCAATTTCCTGATATTCTGCATTTAACAAAAAATTATGTTTTATTTGCGAATTCTGTAACTTCGGAGGTTACATTAACGCAGAAATGTCTCACTCTTTTGTCGGGTTATTGATGATTGATTAGGCATACCAGCGTTGTGTCAAATGAAAAGTAGCAACCAGGGTGAGGTCCCAAACTTCTATACGGCATGGTGGTGTTTCTACTCAAACGCTCACTCATTCGTTTCACCGTTACGAGCTCAGGAATTTGGATGCACTTTGCTCAGCCTATTAATCGATTTGTTCCGATTAGGTTTTTATGATAGCAAAAAGCCTAAATCGCAATCGAAATGCGTTTAAATGTTCAGCCCTACCTCTTTGTAGTATGTTCTATTACCAAGCTAAAACACACACACACACACACACACACACACACACACACACACACACACACACACACACACACACACACACACACACACACACAAAATTGTATTTGTTACGTTCTTGAGACCTCTGAAAAAGGCCTCTCTCTTTAGAACCACTGTTACTAGATATGTAAAGAGTTGTATTTACAAAATTAATAATATATACATAATATGCAAATGTAAAAAAAAAAGCTTGTGAAAAATGAGTTGGAATTTCACAAGAAAAAAGTCACAATTTAACAAGAAACATTTTGAATTTTGGGAATATTATAATAAGTTCTAATTTTACTCAACGCAAGTAAAAAGTTTACACGAAAAACGGAACATTTGTGCAATATTATGATAAAATATGGAATTTTACTCAATAACTCGCAATTTTACAAGAAAAGCTTAAAATGTTGGCAATTTTATGAAAGGAGTCGTAATTTTACTCGACAAGTCACAATTTTATAGGAAAACGTAAAAATGTTGGCAATATTATAATAATACTCGGAATTTTACTTGGCAAAATTATGACAAAAGTTATTTTTCTCAAATGTTACTATTTTACAAGAACAACAAAAGAATTGTCAATATTGTGATAAGTCAGAATTTATATGAAAAATGTCACCTTTTGAATTAAGAAGTAATAATTTCACGAGAAAAAAAATGCAATATTACAGAAACATATAAGAAAAATTTGGACACATTAGGAGAAAAAGACTGCTTTTAGTTCATTTTTTCTATTTGTAATCTGTTTAATCTTTATTATTTACTTCAAGTTATTACAGTACATATTTATTTTATTTTTTTAATTAATTTTGGCCAAAGGAGGCGTGTTTCAAATTCTGACACACACTTGTTATTACATATGTTGGCCAGAGGGGAAGCACTTCACATTTTTACACAGACTTGTTATTTCATGTGTTGACTAGAGGATGAGCACTTTTAAAACCGACACACAGTCAATTTGAAAAATCCCTCCTTTTTGGAACCAGCCTCATTTTGATAGATTTCACCACCAGGGGTGCAAATGAGACATTCTCTAATAAAGTGGTTCTCAAATGGGGGTACACGTACCCCTGGGGGTACTTGAAGGTGTGCCAAGGGGTAAGTGAGATTTTTTAAAAATATTCTTAAAATAGCAACAATTCAAAAATCCTTTATAAATCTATTTATTGAATGATACTTCAACAAAATATGAATGTTAGTTCATAAACTGTGAAAAGAAAAAACAACAATGCAATATTCAGTGTTGACAGCTAGATTTTTTGTAGACATGTTCCATAAATATTGATGTTAAAGATTTATTTTCTGTGAAGAAATGTTTAGAATGAAGTTGATGAATCCAGATGGATCTCTATTACAATCCCCAATGAGGGCACTTTAAGTTGATGATTGCTTCTATGTGTAGAAATCTTTATTTATGTAAGGACTGGTGGGCAACGAGGTGCCGGGTTCGATTCCCTCGGGGATGCGTTGACGTGAACACAACAAAGGTAAGATCTTAAAAGATTTATTTAACAAAAAGAGAGCTCTGAACAGAAATACTGGAGCTAATAAAAAGGCAAACCAAAAATGCTAGTATGAAAACTAGGAAATACAAACAGAAATCGAGACTTGGCATGAAAGCACAAAAATGTAAAAACAAAAACAATTAGCATGTGAGCTAAGAAAAGGCAGGTGCCTTAGCATATGAGCTAGCGAGAATAAATGTAGAAAAGTAGCAGTCGCCACCTGTTGCATGAGAGCAAATCATGGACCCAGACCGAATGAACAGAAAGGGCTGACTTAAATAGGAGGGTGATAATTAGTAGCAGGTATGTGGGGTGAGACTAGCAGGTGGACTGGTGAGTGACCATGGTGACAAAGCAAACAGGAAATAAGGAGTCAGATGGAGAGATATACAAAATGGAAAAATACATAATATGTGTAGATCCGAGCAGCGGATCGCAACAATTTCTAATTAAACCACTTGTTTATTTTTAACAAGTTTTTAGTTATTTTTATATCTTTTTTTCCAAATAGTTCAAGAAAGACCACTACAAATGAGCAATATTTTGCACTGTTATACAAATTAATGAATCAGAAACTGATGACATAGTGCTGTATTTTACTTCTTTATCTCTATGTTTCAACCAAAAATGCTTTGCTCTGATTAGGGGGTACTTGAATTAAAAAAAAATGTTCACAGGGGGTACATCACTGTCCTAACTTGTTCACACCTTCTCATATGGAAGCTACTTTTCCTTGTTGATGTCTCAAGAAGGGTAGAAATACAGGAACACACACACACACACAGACACACACACTTTTGTTGCCTGTTCCACTTCCTGCTGGTGAAGCAAATCCCCTGAGGAGACATGGTGCTCTTCCGTAAAGAGTAGTTAAGTAGCAAGCAAGAAAACAGAGTAGGTCAAAGCTTATTCTGAGAGGGGGAAAAAGAAGAATGGGAAGCAGCTTATATAAAACGCACTAAGAGGCAGCCGCGTGCTGATGGCAAAATTGATTCGAAAGGCGAGAGGGCCACGCTTGGCCAGTCCGGCCGCGGTCTCCATCAAACCTGAGGGCAGTGTGGGCATTATGCCACCACAGCTCTGAGGGCTACGGATGAAATCCACCTGCTGTTCTTTCACAATTCAAGACTTGTATAAACAGTGGAAGGGCAAAACACATCCTGAGAGAAAAGAATCAGTGACTCTCACATTACAGAAAAAAACATCGTAGCCGAGTGTCCTGGGTTCGCATAATTTGGGTACTGATAAAATAAAATAATAAAAGGGAGTCATGAGAGCAGGTCCGGTCTCCACCACTTTATTGTCCCCTTCTTTACACCTATCTCCATACCCATCTATCACCTTCTTCAACAACCCGCCTTTATATAGACCTCTTACGTCACAGCCTTACGGCAACACTGGAGGGACACCCTGAACTGTTTGTTACATACGTCCCCCCCTCAATTAGAAACGTCCCCGTTTCATCACAAACAAAATAGGTAACAAACAAGGGGAAATAGAACAGAGAAAAGAAAAAAAAATTCAAAATTCACAATAAATCAACAATATATTTTTTTACACCGTATTGCATAGGCTAACACACTGGCCCCTCAAAACATGCAAAAACTCCCAGATGCGAAGGATGTCACTCCAATCGCCCCATTTGTAAGATAGTTCAATTATGTGGAGGAGGTCGCCCCCAGCGAGATGGTCCGATGGTGCGCAGGAGGTTACCCCTGTCACCCCCTGCGAGATAGTCCGATTGTGCGCAGGAGGTCGCTCCAGTGACCCCCTGCAAGATAGTCCGTTTGTGAGATAGTTCGTTTATGACGCTCCATCATGTCATCCGACTTGGGGTTATAGGCAGTGGTGCACGTCCTTTTTTTTTTCAAGCAACATACAGAGTCTAATTGAAGGGGAAACACCCTGGGGCCCCCACGGCCCCCCTGGGAACCTCCGGGCCACATCCGTCCATGACCACCCTCCGGGTGGGCCGACAAACCTGGGACCCGCCCACGGGGACGTTAAGGGCACCGACGGGTCCGACACGCTCTGTACTTCTCACGCCACCGTCGGCTGTCTCTCGGCACGAAGGGCCAGCAGCAAGACCGCGGGAAGGCCTCCGCAACCAGCCGGGCCACGCCCGCAGCAAACACCTCCACACTCTCTCCCGGAGCACGCACACTCGCCGACAGGTTGGCCCTGAACCGGTCCATTGTCTTTGTTTAAAAGCTGCTCCCAGTCTCCCACGGGACGAGTTGGGAGGATCCGAAAATCCTCACCAGCTCCTGGTTGCAGTCGGCTCCCTCCGTCGGTGAAAGGAGCGGTTACACAAAAAAAAGTCCACTTTCGACATCCATGCCGTGTGAGTGTCCGTCAAACAGCGCCTCCGGGCTTAAAAAGAGTCGTGGTCACCACACCACGTGTCCGCAAAATGGCCGGGAAGCTTAGCAGCTAACTCGAAACTCACGTGTCCCGTGTAAAACTTTCTTCTTCTTTTTTTTCAACACAGCAGTTAAAATAATCCCACCGCTGCCACCAATGTAGCCGAGTGTCCTGGGTTCGCATAATTTGGGTACTGATAAAATAAAATAATAAAAGGGAGTCATGAGAGCAGGTCCGGTCTCCACCACTTTATTGTTCCCTTCTTTACACCCATCTCCATACCCATCTATCACCTTCTTCAACAACCCGCCTTTATATAGACCTCTTACGTCACAGCCTTACGGCAACACTGGAGGGACACCCTGAACTGTTTGTTACATACGTCCCCCCCTCAATTAGAAACGTCCCCGTTTCATCACAAACAAAATAGGTAACAAACAAGGGGAAATAGAACAGAGAAAAGAAAAAAAAAATCAAAATTCACAATAAATCAACAATATATTTTTTTACACCGTATTGCATAGGCTAACACACTGGCCCCTCAAAACATGCAAAAACTCCCAGATGCGAAGGATGTCACTCCAATCGCCCCATTTGTAAGATAGTTCAATTATGTGGAGGAGGTCGCCCCCAGCGAGATGGTCCGATGGTGTGCAGGAGGTCGCTCCAGTGACCCCCTGCAAGATAGTCCGATTGTGCGCAGGAGGTCGCTCCAGTGACCCCCTGCAAGATAGTCCGTTTGTGAGATAGTTCGTTTATGACGCTCCATCATGCCATCCGACTTGGGGTTATAGGCAGTGGTGCACGTCCTTTTTTTTTTCAAGCAACATACAGAGTCTAATTGAAGGGGAAACACCCTGGGGCCCTCACGGCCCCCATGGGAACCTCCGGGCCACATCCGTCCATGACCACCCTCCGGGTGGGCCGACAAACCTGGGACCCGCCCACGGGGACGTTAAGGGCACCGACGGGTCCGACACGCTCTGTACTTCTCACGCCACCGTCGGCTGTCTCTCGGCACGAAGGGCCAGCAGCAAGACCGCGGGAAGGCCTCCGCAACCAGCTGGGCCACGCCCGCAGCAAACACCTCCACGCTCTCCCCCGGAGCACGCACACTCGCCGACAGGTTGGCCCCGAACCGGTCCATTGTCTTTGTTTAAAAGCTGCTCCCAGTCTCCCACGGGACGAGTTGGGAGGATCCGAAAATCCTCACCAGCTCCTGGTTGCAGTCGGCTCCCTCCGTCGGTGAAAGGAGCGGTTACACAAAAAAAAGTCCACTTTCGACATCCATGCCGTGTGAGTGTCCGTCAAACAGCGCCTCCGGGCTTAAAAAGAGTCGTGGTCACCACACCACGTGTCCGCAAAATGGCCGGGAAGCTTAGCAGCTAACTCGAAACTCACGTGTCCCGTGTAAAACTTTCTTCTTCTTTTTTTTCAACACAGCAGTTAAAATAATCCCACCGCTGCCACCAATGTAGCCGAGTGTCCTGGGTTCGCATAATTTGGGTACTGATAAAATAAAATAATAAAAGGGAGTCATGAGAGCAGATCCGGTCTCCACCACTTTATTGTTCCCTTCTTTACACCTATCACCTTCTTCAACAACCCGCCTTTATATAGACCTCTTACGTCACAGCCTTACGGCAACACTGGAGGGACACCCTGAACTGTTTGTTACAACATTATCGTCCAAAAACTTGGGCAAACGTTAAAAGTTTGATGAGAAGAAAAAATAATATTGTACCATTAAAAAGTGTTGGTCATCAGTAATGTGTTCCTAGAGCAGGTTTGTCTAAACTATGGTCCGCTTGCTACTTCAATTGGGCCCGCGAGACGTCATGAGTTCAATAAGGAATGTGACCACAGGGAGATATCAATTCATTTTAAAAGTAAATCACTGTGCTGCTGTTTTGTCGTTAACTTATGGACAACTTGACTATTTCAGGTCTATGACTACTTATTAGAGATGCACGGATAGGCAATTATATCATCCGCATCACCAATATCGTCATCCACCCGCCGTCCACCCGAACCAACATTTTATCGGGACCGTGCCCGCCCGCTGAATTACATCAGAGGTTGGCCACCTTTACCTCACAGAGCTATTTAAAACTGTTTCATAGAGTAATGTGGTCAATTAGAGCCGCTAACGTTCTTGCGACTATCCAATAGCGTTCATCCTGATGACAAGAATATGAGTGTGCTGTGAAGCCATTGCCTTTGACACCTTCAACAACATGTACGAACCAATTGTTGGTCCAGCAACATGTGTGCAGCTTCCGCAATCACACGTTCAAGATTGAAAGGCATACTGGGTGATACAGAGTACACTGATGGTTGTGATATAAACAACTTTAACACTTACTAATATGCGCCACGTTATGAAGCCACACAATACAAGATTGACAAACACATTTCGGGAGAACATCCTCACAGTAACACAACATAAACGCAACACAACTAATACCCATAATCCTTTGTATTCATGACACTTCCTGAATATATTTTACACCCCCGCCCACCTTACAGACGCACAGGGGGTGGCGGGGTTTGGGGTGTATAAAATAGTCAGAAAGTGTCATGAATACAAAGGATTATGGGTATTTGTTGTGTTGCGTTTATTTCGTGTTACTGTGAGGATGTTCTTCCGAAATGTGTTTGTCGTTCTTAATTGGTGTGGCTTCAAAGCTTGGCGCATATTACTAAGAGTGTTAAAATTGTTTATATGACAACCATAAGTATACTCTGCGTCACCCAGTATGCCTTGCAGTCGTTTGCGTGTTGCCGCACACAACATGATGCTGGACTGACAAGCAGATCGTGTATGATGTAGAAGGGGACAAAGCCAATGGCTTCATAGTACGCACTAATATTTAGTATCCTGGTGACTGCCGGCAGTCATTCAAGAGAATAATAGTGTCCCCTATTGACTTTTTCGCTTTATGACACGGGTCTTAAATGGCTCTTTGAATGGCAAAGGATACCGATCCCAGAACCATGTATATCAAATGTCTCCGGATGGTTCAACCGCCACCCGCCCGAATCTAATTAAATTCTATGTTTTCGTCATGTCAACCGCCCGACCCGCGGTTTACCCGCAGACTCCGCGGATGAGACCGCAAACCGCGCATCTCTACTACTTATCATCCTAGGAATGACACAAAGCACACCGTTTACTTATATGGCCCAAAGAAAACAACCTTCCCTAGTCATGGTGAAAAACATCACATAAAACAATTTGTGGTTATAATAAAAAAGACATCCATGCACGATAAAAAAAAGACAAATCTGAAGTGCACCCATTTAAATCCATTACAACGCATGATGGGAAAAGTGCCAAACTCTTCTACACTTATTTATATTTGCGTCATTTTAGCTGCTTGAAATTTCTGATTTATTACAAAACTTTAAGGAGGTTGTCGCTGAAGTAAACAAGGTAGGAGTCTGACGTTGACATACTCCTAATATCCGATAAAATTAATTACATATCCATTATTTTAATATAATAAAGCATGTTTTCACCCCCATGCTTCGCAGTAGGTGTGGTGTTCTTGGGATGCAACTCAGTATTCTTCTTCCTCCAAACACGATGAGTTGAGTTTATACCAAAATGGATACATGGATGATACAGCAGAGGATTAGGAGAATGTCACACGGTCAGATGAAACCAAAATAGAACTTTTTGGTATAAAATCAACTCGTCGTGTTTGGAGGAAGAAGAATACTGAGTTGCATCCCAAGAACACCATACCTACTGTGAAGCATGGGGGTGGAAACATCATGCTTTGGTGCTGTTTTTCTGCTAAGGGGACAGCACGATTGATCCGTGATAAGGAAAGAATGAATGGGGCCATGTATCGTGAGATTTTGAGCCACAACCTCTGTGACGTTTGGCTGGCATCGTGGTGCGTGTTTGCTTTCTCGTGGTGCAGCGGAGATGGAACACAGCATTATGGTAGGAATGATGATTTATTTTTAACTACGAAAACAAACTAATAACAGAAATACTGGCACATAGGTACTACAGACAAAACAAACAGAACTAGCGTGGAAGCTAAAATGAACAAAAAGCACTAGTATGTAAACTAGGGACAAGTAAACAAACAAAATAGCATGGAAGCTAATGGGTGAAACAAGATAGTTACCACAATGCGGGAAGAGCGATGTCACTTGTTGCGTGTAGCAAACTATAGTCCGAGACCGAATGTAAAACAAGGGCGGTCTTAAATAAGGAGATAACTAATCAAGTCAGGTGCGTGACGACAAACCAGAATCAGGTGACACTGAATGAGTTACCCTGACAACAGAAAACCAAACAGGAAGTGCCACCGGGAACCAAAGACGTCGAATGCAACACGGGATGACAATAAAACAGAAACAAAACCAGAATATGACATGGTCCAACATGTGGACCATGACAACCTCCTTCCATCAGTGAGAGCTTTGAATGGTTGACCAAATACTTATTTTCCACCATCATTTACAAATAAATTCTTTAAAATATGTGAATTCCTGGATTTTTTTTTTCACATTCTGTCTCTCACAGTTGAAGTGTACCTATGATGAAAATGACAGACCTCTGTCATCATTTTAAGTGGGAGAACTTGCACAATCGCTGGCTGACTAAATACTTTTTAGCCCCACTGAATTTGAGAAATCGAAGTAATTTAGTGCACGGACTCGCACTGACTGACACATATTAGTGTCTCAAAGTATTTGCGCGTGTGTCTTCTTTTTTCTAACGTCGCCTCTCAAAGTGACACGGCTTTTCCATTCCTCATCCCTGCGTTTAATGTGTCTTTCTTCATTTTCCGGTCGACCAAGCCCAGTAATCATTGTATCTCATCACAACATTGCCCTTTGCTTTCCCGCGGAGCCAAATTAAACAGAGACTCATCACAATAAAGCCAGGCATAAACATCATGCTTCTGTGCTTGAGACTATTATGGCGCCATCCCTCCCCGCGCAGATGAAATTACAGGCGCTAGATTACGACAGGCTTCACTTTGCATCACGTCTTGGTGCGGGAGCGAGCTGCGGTTTTTGCGGGTGACGGCGGCGCCACCTTGGGAAGAAAATGTGTCAAGGCGGTGCGCTCGAGTTAACTGCGTTCAAAAGACTCCGGCTTATTAGTGATTCCTAGAGCTCAAAAAAAGTCTGCGGGCTATAGAGCGTTTTCCGTTCGGGCTCCAGTACTCTGGAATGCCCTCCCGGTAACAGTTCGAGATGCTACCTCAGTAGAAGCATTTAAGTCTCATCTTAAAACTCATCTGTATACTCTAGCCTTTAAATAGACCTCCTTTTTAGACCAGTTGATCTGCCGCTTCTTTTCTTTCTCCTGTGTCCCCCCCTCCCTTGTGGAGGGGGTCCGGTCCGATGACCATGGATGAAGTACTGACTGTCCAGAGTCGAGACCCAGGATGGACCGCTCGTCGGGACCCAGGATGGACCGCTCGCCTGTATCGGTTGGGGACATCTCCACGCTGCTGATCCGCTTGAGATGGTTTCCTGTGGACGGGACTCTCACTGCTGTCTTGGAGCCACTATGGATTGAACTTTCACAGTATCATGTTAGACCCGCTCGACATCCATTGCTTTCGGTCCCCTAGAGGGGGGGGGGTTGCCCACATCTGAGGTCCTCTCCAAGGTTTCTCATAGTCAGCATTGTCACTGGCGTCCCACTGGATGTGAATTCTCCCTGCCCACTGGGTGTGAGTTTTCCTTGCCCTTTTGTGGGTTCTTCCGAGGATGTTGTAGTCGTAATGATTTGTGCAGTCCTTTGAGACATTTGTGATTTGGGGCTATATAAATAAACATTGATTGATTGATTTCAACGGAGATGTCACGGCAATCGGCGCCCTTGCCGCGATTAAATTTAGATGGAATCACGTTCTTTTTCTCATACAATTTCCAGTCGGTGCCATTTTGTGGCGGGCGTAGATCCCGTTGTCTGCTTTAATACGCCGTGATGAATGAACAGCGCGGCGTGAAAGTAAATTGGGGACAATCGGACTTTGCGAGCGTGTTGCAGACGCACATCCTGGCTGAACATCTTTGGTGCTCCTTAATACTTGTCATGATTGACAGACAACTACGTCAAATCAAACGGTAGTTTCCATATGAGTTGGGAAATTGTGTTAGATGTAAATATAAACGGAATACAATGATTTGCAAATCATTTTCAACCCATATTCAGTTGAATATGCTACAAAGACAACATATTTGATGTTCAAACTGATAAAAATTTTTGTTTTGTGCAAATAGACATTACCTTTAGAATTTGATGCCAGCAACACGTGACAATGAAGTTGGGAAAGGTGGCAATAAATACTGATCAAGTTGAGGAATGCTCATCAAACACTTATTTGGAACATCCCACAGGTGTGCAGGCTAATTGGGAACAGGTGGGTGCCATGATTGGGTATAAAAACAGCTTCCCAAAAAATGCTCAGTCTTCCACAAGAAAGGATGGGGCGAGGTACACCCCTTTGTCCACAACTGCGTGAGCAAATAGTCAAACAGTTTAAGAACAATGTTTCTCAAAGTGCAATTGCAAGAAATTTAAGGATTTCAACATCTACGGTCCATAATATCATCAAAAGGTTCAGAGAATCTGGAGAAATCGCTCCGGGTAAGCGGCATGGCCGGAAACCAACATTGAATGACCGTGACCTTCGATCCCTCAGACGGCACTATATATAAAACCGACATCGATCGCTAAAGGATATCACCACATGGGCTCAGGAACAATTC
Source organism: Nerophis ophidion (assembly GCF_033978795.1). Taxonomy (NCBI): domain Eukaryota; kingdom Metazoa; phylum Chordata; class Actinopteri; order Syngnathiformes; family Syngnathidae; genus Nerophis; species Nerophis ophidion. The sequence continues at coordinate 4,965,599 of NC_084639.1, read as the reverse complement.
GGAAAACCGCTGTCACTAAATACAGTTTGTTGCTACATCTGTAAGTGCAAGTTAAAGCTCTACTATGCAAAGCGAAAGCCATTTATCAAAAACATCCGGAAACACCGCCGGCTTCTCTGGGCCTGAGATCATCTAAGCTGGACTTATGCAAAGTGGAAAAGTGTTCTGTGGTCTGACGAGTCCACCTTTCAAATTGGTTTTGGAAATATTCGACATCGTGTCATCCGGACCAAAAAAAAAAAAGCGAAACCTCCAGACTGTTATCGACGCAAAGCCAGCATCTGTGATGGTATGGGGGTGCATTAGTGCCCAATACATGGGTGACTTACACATCTGTGAAGGCACCATTAATGCTGAAAGGTACATACAGGTTTTGGAACAACATATGCTGCCATCCAAGCGCCGTCTTTTTCATGGACGCCCCTGCTTATTTCAGCAAGACAATGCCAAGCCACATTCAGCACGTTACAACAGCGTGGCTTTGTAAAAAAAAAAGAGTGTGGGTACTTTCCTTGCCCGCCTGCAGTCCAGACCTGTCTCCCATCGAAAAATGTGTGGCGCATTATGAAGCGTTAAATACGACAGCGGCGACCCCGGACTGTTGAACGACTGAAGCTCTACATAAAACAAGAATGGGAAAGAATTCCACTTTCAAAGCTTCAACAATTAGTTTCCTCAGTTCCCAAACGTTTATTGAGTGTTGTTAAAAGAAAAGGTGATGTAACACAGTGGTGAACATGCCCTTTCCCAACTACTTTGGCACGTGTTGCAGCCATGAAATTCTAAGTTAATTATTATTTGCAAAAAAATAAAATAAAGTTTATCAGTTTGAACATCAAATATCTTGTCTTTGTAGTGCATTCAATTGAATATGGGTTGAAAAGGATTTGCAAATCATTTACTGCGATGAGGTGGCGACTTGTCCAGGGTGTACCCCGCCTTCCGCCCGATTGTAGCTGAGATAGGCGCCAGCGCCCCCCGCGACCCCGAAAGGGAATAAGCGGTAGAAAATGGATGGGATGTATTCCATTTATATTTACATCTAACACAATTTCCAAGGCTAAGGCGGCCATGCCAGAAACCTGAGGGTCGCAGGTTCGCTTCCAACCTAATGACATCCAAATCGCTGCAGTTGTGTCCTTGGGCAGGACACTACACCCTTTGCCCCCGGTGCCGCTCACACTGGTGAATGAATGATGAATGACTGATTGGTGGTGGTCGGAGGGGCCGTAGGCGCAAACTGGCAGCCACGCTTCCGTCAGTCTACCCCAGGGCAGCTGTGGCTACAGATGTACTGTAGCTTACCACCACCAGGTGTGAATGAATGATGGGTTGCCACTTCTCTGTGAGCGCTTTGAGTATCCAACACAGGGGTAGGGAACCTATGGCTCTAGAGCCAGATGTGGCTCTTTTGATGACTGCATCTGTCTCTCAGATAAATCTTAGCTGACATTGCTTAACAAGATAAGTAATGAATAATTACGCTGGTAATCACAGTGTCAAAAATAACGTTCAAAATATAAAACATTCTCATGCATTTTAATCCATCCATCAATCCGGTTTCTAGTGAAGTGAAGTGAAGTGAATTTTATTTATATAGCGCTTTTCTCAAGTGACTCATAGCGCTTTACATAGTGACACCCAATATCTAAGTTACATTTATACCAGTGTGGGTGGCACTGGGAGCAGGTGGGTAAAGTGTTTTGCCCAAGGACAACGGCAGTAACTAGGATTGCACAAGCGGGAATCGAACCTGCAACCCTCAAGTTGCTGGCACGGCCACTCTACCTACCGAGCTTCTACCGCACCTGTTCAAGAAGTCGCATTAATGGTAAGAAGTATTTTATTTATTGTTGGTTAGTTTCACAATAACTATGTTATTGAAAATAAAAAGAGACTTATTATGCTCTAAAAATGTTGGTCTTACTTAAAAATGCATGCATTTTGTTGTATTCAGTCTTAAAAAAAATATTGTATGGCTCTCACGGAAATATTTTAAAAAATATTTGGCTTGTATGGCTCGCTCAGCCAAAAAGGTTCCCGACCCCTGATCTAACAATAGAAAAGCGCGGTATAAATCTAATCCATTACTATTATTATTATTATTATTATTATTATTATTATTATTACAACTCTAACATTTGACAACCAAATAATTAAACAAGGCGACACGGTAAAGAATCTGGGTATTATATTCGACCCAACTCTCTCCTTGGAGGCACACATTAAAAGCGTTACTAAAACGGCCTTCTTTCATCTCCGTAATATCGCTAAAATTCGCTCCATTCTGTCCACTAAAGACGCTGAGATCATTATCCATGCGTTTGTTACGTCTCGCCTCGACTACTGCAACATATTATTTTCGGGTCTCCCCATGTCTAGCATTAAAAGATTACAGTTGGTACAAAATGCGGCTGCTAGACTTTTGACAAGAACAAGAAAGTTTGACCACATTACACCTGTACTGGCTCACCTGCACTGGCTTTCTGTGCACTTAAGATGTGACTTTAAGGTTTTACTACTTACGTATAAAATACTACACGGTCTAGCTCCATCCTATCTTGCCGATTGTATTGTACCATATGTCCCGGCAAGAAATCTGCGTTCAAAGGACTCCGGCTTGTTAGTGATTCCCAAAGCCCAAAAAAAGTCTGCGGGCTATAGAGCGTTTTCCGTTCGGGCTCCAGTACTCTGGAATGCCCTCCCGGTAACAGTTCGAGATGCCACCTCAGTAGAAGCATTTAAGTCTCACCTTAAAACTCATTTGTATACTCTAGCCTTTAAATAGACTCCCTTTTTAGACCAGTTGATCTGCCGTTTCTTTCCTTTTTCTTCTATGTCCCACTCTCCCTTGTGGAGGGGGTCCGGTCCGATCCGGTGGCCATGTACTGCTTGCCTGTGTATCGGCTGGGGACATCTCTGCGATGCTGATCCGCCTCCGCTTGGGATGGTTTCCTGCTGGCTCCGCTGTGAACGGGACTCTCGCTGCTGTGTTGGATCCGCTTTGGACTGGACTCTCGCGACTGTGTTGGATCCATTGTGGATTGAATTTTCACAGTATCATGTTAGACCCGCTCGACATCCATTGCTTTCCTCCTCTCCAAGGTTCTCATAGTCATCATTGTCACCGACGTCCCACTGGGTCATTATTGTCACCGATGTCCCACTGGGTGTGAGTTTTCCTTGCGTGGGCCTACCGAGGATGTCGTGGTGGTTTGTGCAGCCCTTTGAGACACTAGTGATTAAGGGCTATATAAGTAAACATTGATTGATTGATTGATTGATTATATTGTGTATCGCGACATGGCCTAACATTATCGAGATATCAATAAAAGCCCATATCGTTCAGCCCTAATGCCAGGTGTATGTACCTCAAGCACGCTGCGAAACAACAAAATTCAAGGTGGCAACCAGGGGCCCAGAATTCCTAGCAATGGCATACCGGCGCTGTTAGAAAACTGGCAAAACAGCGCCCCCGCTTGGCTGTGAAACAGTAGCTGTGGATGACGTATCCTGTTTGCCAACAGCCGGGATTTGAAGAGTCCAAATGATCGGACACGGTGTTTTTGAAATGATCAATCGTACTGAGGGTGACGTGATGGCACAAATATGATAATTACTGGACCGGCAAGACTGTTTGGACCAGAGCACTGAACTGCAAGCATGGACGCGGCCTTGGAGTACTACACATTAGTGCAGGCAGAATGAACAGGTCTCTGCTCTCTCGGCGTGTCAGACTGAACACTGGCGGAGGATCACCAGCGAGGCTGAAGAGAGTGACTTCCATACTTGAGTGCACACATGAACAGAGCGGGAGAAACCTGCGAGCGGCTTAATTCAATAGGGGGGAGGGGGGGGGGCAGCTCTGCAGAAAACACTTCATTGGCAACATTGTCACTCAACTCTCTCCCGCGTATACGACATGAAGTGTCGCGCGGCCATGGCGGAGCGGCCCGTGCCACTTTTCTTCTGTTCCGCTTAAAAAAGCCGGAGCACTGCTGCAAGGGTTCGTCGTCAGCCGTTATATAACATGCTGCTAAAAAAAAAAAAAGTGAGACACTATTTTCTTGCTACATGGCATTTTCTTTCTAGGTCAATATAAAAGAGGGTCTGTTATCATTCTAATGACTCCTCTCACACTCAGTTTATGACAAAATATAATGCCATGAACAAACAATGTTTATGTTGACAGTTACATGCTTATCATGTATTATAATGAGTATATGTGGTTAATTATTTGTGTTATTACCAGAGATGTCCGATAAAATCGGACTGCCGATACTATCAGCCGATAAATGTTTTAAAATATTTCCTTGAATTGCCGCCGGGGCACTAATTAATTTAAAACCTCTTCTCACTCTGGCGTTTACCAAAGGCATGCGGTAAAGGCAAGCATGCGCCAATTATTTTAAAACCTCTTCTCACTACGGCACTTACCAAAGGCATGCGGTAAAGGCAAGCATGCGCCAATTATTTTAAAACCTCTTCTCACTCCGGCACTTACCAAAGGCATGCGGTAAAGGCAAGCATGCGCCAATTATTTTAAAACCTCTTCTCACTCCGGCACTTACCAAAGGCATGCGGTAAAGGCAAGCATGCGCCAATTATTTTAAAACCTCTTCTCACTCCGGCGCTTACCAAAGGCATGCGGTAAATTTAGGCCTACGCTTATACATTTGAGTGTGATGTAAGGATACCATCATGAAAAGCACATTTAATAAAAAAAACGTTATTATGGTCTTACCTTTATTTATAAATGAAGTCCATGCGCAGCTCCTTCTGATCAAACGCATCGATAACTTGTTTATAGAAGTCTTATCTTTCATCAGTTTTAAAAGTCTCTCTGTCTCAATGGAGATCTTCCTTTATTACCTCCTGCTTCCATTGAAAGTCCGGTTTAGAAAACTGTTTTGTTTTAGATATGTAATCCTCCATGTTAAAAGTGCAAGCGAAAGGGAAAAAATAAACGCTCGCTGCTCACTCTTGCTGCTTGTTGTCACTTCTTCTGCAGCCGAGTAGTCGCAAGAAGGATCACTAGCGCCCTCTACCACCAGGAAGCGGGAGTCATTTAATGACTCATATTTGACACACGCAGCTACGGTATATTAAAAAAACATAGCTGCTTACTGTTCTTTTTAGCATATTCAATAGCTTGGACCTTAAATCCTACTGGATAGCTCTTAATCTTCTTCCCTTTATGCGATTTCAAATTATTGAAATCAGCCTCCTCCATTTTGAAACTGATGACAGGTGAATTGTCACTCGTGACGTGACCAGTTTGACCCGGCGGAAATTTTAGGCGTATGCTAATTATTTGGCGAAACGAGGTTGACCCGGCGGAAATTCTAGACATGCGCTAATAAAAAAAATATTTGGCGAAACGAGTTTGACCCGCCGTTAATCCTGAGCCAGCGGTAATGCTATGCATGCGCTAATTATTTTGCGAAACGACTTTGACCCGGAAGTAATTCTAGGCAGGCGCATACTATATACCCGGCGGCAATTCAAGTAAATACGGTAATATTGGAAATTATCGGTATCAAAAAGTATGACTTTTTCAAACGGCGCTGTACGGAGTGGTACACAGACGTAGGGAGAAGTACAGAGCAGTTGCGTCTCCCAGTCATACTTGCCAACCCTCCTGATTTTCCTGGGAGATTCCCGAATTTCAGTGCCCTTCCCGAAAATCTCCCGGAGCAACCATTCTCCCGTATTTCCATCCAGACAATAATATTGTGGGCGTGTCTTAAAGGCACTGCATTTGCGTGCCGGCCCAATCCTATAATATCTACGTCTTTTCACACACACATGTGAATGCAAGGCATAATTGGTCAACAGACAGACACAGGGGTCCCCAAACTACGGCCCGCGGGCCGGATACGGCCCACCATCGTCCAAAATCCCGCCCGCGGGAAGTCCCAAGTTTTAAAAAAAATTATTATAATGCTAACTATAATTCTAAGCCATTTACCACTGCTTGTTACTCTCGGTGTCTCCTCGCTGCTCAGGCATATCACATTGTCTAAAAATGCATGTTCCCAACATAATACTACCACCACCATGCTTGACGGTAGGCCTGGTGTTCCTGGGATTAAAAGCCTCACCTTTTCTCCTGCAAATATATTGCTGGCTATTGTGGCCAAACAGCTTAATTTTTGTTTAATTTGACCACAAAACTTTCCTCAAAAAGGTCTTATCTTTGTCCATGTGGTGTCAGATGAAACAAAAATTGACCACAATACCCAGCAATAAGTTTGGAGAAGAAAATGTGAGACCTTTAATCCCAGGAACACCATTCCTACCGTCAAGCATGGTGGTGGTAGTATAATGCTCTGAGCCTGTTTTGCTGCCAATGGAAATGGTGCTTTACAGAGAGTAAAAGGAGGATTACCTCCAAATTATTTAGGAAAACCTAAAATCATCAACCCGCAGGTTGGGTCTTCGGCGCAGTTGGGTGTTCCAACAGGACAATGACCCCAAACACACGTCAAAAGTGGTAAAGGAATGGCTAAATCAGGGTAGAATTAAGATTTTTGAATGGCCTTCCCAAAGTCCTAACTCAAACGTGTGGACAATGCTGAATAAACAAGTCCATGTCAGAAAACCAACACATTTAGCTGAACTGCACCAATTTTGTTAGTAGGAGTGGTCAAAATTTCAACCAGAAGCTTGTGGATGGCTACCAAAAGCGCCTTATTGCAGTGAAACATGCCAAGGGACGTGTAAGCAAATATTAACATTGTTGCAGTATGTATACTTTTGACCCAGCTCACATTTTCAGAAGACCCATAATAAATTCATAAAAGAACCAAACTTCATGAATGTTTTTTGTGACAAACAACTATGTGCTCCAATCACTCCATCACAAAAGAAGAGAGTTGCCGAAATTATTGGAAAATCAAGACAGCCATGACATAATGTTGTTTACAAGTGTATGTAAACTTTCGATCGCGACTGTATATACACACATATATACATATTTGGTCAAAGGCAGAAAGCTGACTGCATTTAAATTAATACATACTGTATATGTACACACACATATATATA
>NC_084639.1:4946049-4953549 GCF_033978795.1 Nerophis ophidion | reverse complement strand
CCAAGACAGCCCCACAGCATCCAGAGCCTTAAGGAACTCCGGGCGGATCTCGTCCACCCCCGGGGCCTTGTACCGCGGTTATTAATATTATCGTAGCATCCCCAGTTTATCAATACTGAAATAACGATTATTAATCAAAATGATACATTATGTTGGGTAAAACAATGCTTTCCAACAGGTCAACACAACTTACAGTAATTTTTGGATTGATTGAAACTTTAATTAGTAGATTGCACAGTACAGTACATATTCCGTACAATCGACCACTAAATGGTGACACCCCAATAAGTTGTTCAACTTGTTTAAGTCGGGGTCCACGTTAATCAATTGATGGTAAGACTCAAAATAACACCAGACTCGCAAATAGGACTCCCTGACTGGGCCTAAACACTACTGCCATTTATTATCTTGGCACTGCACCTGCCTGCAAATTCCACGACTGTTAATAACGCTGACAAAAGAGACGCAGAAGTGTAAGAAGACAAGATATACAAACTGGCCACCATGGTTACCATCTGTTGGCTCTATGTTACAATTATTAACACATGAACACAGAAAAGTAGTTCAAATTGGTACCGTATCTACTAGGACTTAGAACCTTTGAGCGTCCACACGATTCGATTCTTGGGGTTAACAATTTGATTCAGAACAGAGTCTCGATTCATAACGATTCTCGATTCCAAATCAATACTTTTTTTTTAATAACATTGGATGCCAGTTCTATTATTACCTACATCCATCCATAAAATAGAGAAACAGCTCTGATCAATTTCTATATTACTTAAAAGAAAAGTGGTTTTGTTTAATAAAATACTTCCCAAACATTTAATAAAGTCAAATACAAATAAAGAGAAATATATCACTCTTTTCTTTTCTAAAGTCAATCTGTAGGTCAGATAAGATCATCTACTTCAAAAATATGATTTTCCTGAGTGGCTGGACAGCACAGATTACATTTTTTTTTTTGGTAGTTTTTCTTTCTTAAAAAATTGGTTATTGTTTCCATCCATCCATCCATCATCTTCCGCTTATCCGAGGTCGGGTCGCGGGGGCAGCAGCCTAAGCAGGGAAGCCCAGACTTCCCTATCTCCAGCCACTTCGTCTAGCTCTTCCCGGGGGATCCCGAGGCGTTCCCAGGCCAGCCGGGAGACATAGTCTTTCCAACGTGTCCTGGGTCTTCCCCGTGGCCTCCTACCAGCTGGACGTGCTCTAAACACATCCCTAGGGAGGCGTTCGGGTGGCATCCTGACCAGATGCCTGTTTTTTTTAAAAATTTTTATCGATTTTGAATCGGTACAAATAAGAATCAGGATTAATCTGAAAATGTATCTTTTATTTTTTGCACACCTTCTGTATGCATAGGCTCAAAATGACTTAAAGGGAACTGCACTTTTTGGGTAATTTTGCATATCGTTCACAATCATTATCAAAGACATGATGGATGCTTTTTTTTTTTTAATGCATTCTAAATATCAATCATCCATCCATCCATCCATTTTCTACCGCTTATTCCCTTTCGGGGTCGCGGGGGGCGCTGGCACCTATCTCAGCTACAATCGGGCGGAAGGCGGGGTACACCCTGGACAAGTCGCCACCTCATCGCAGGGCCAACACAGATAGACAGACAACATTCACACTCACATTCACACACTAGGGCCAATTTAGTGTTGCCAATCAACCTATCCCCAGGTGCATGTCTTTGGAAGTGGGAGGAAGCCGGAGTACCCGGAGGGAACCCACGCATTCACGGGGAGAACATGCAAACTCCACACAGAAAGATCCCGAGCCTGGATTTGAACCCAGGACTGCAGGACCTTCGTATTGTGAGGCAGTCAATCAATGTTTACTTATATATCCCTAAATCACTAGTGTCTCAAAGGGCTGCACAAACCACAAAGAAATATTAAATGCGATCAAAAGTCATTATACAATGGAGCCAATGGAGGCCCCGCAATTTTGCCTACAAAGACCTTCAAACAACATCCAAACAAATCCATTAAGGTTTTATATAAATGATGTACCGGTAAGTATATACATATAGTAACAGGTACATTTATAATATTTAGTATTCACATATTTTGCTCATTCTAAGCGTACACGCTGCATCAATTTAATAGACGCATCTCAAACTTCACTTTGTTTTTATTCGTCACTCATTGCAGACGTCATGAAAGCCAACAAACATAATAAAACATCACTTACTGTACAAGGTTTGTTGTCATTAGGATGCCGACTTTCGGCTCCTAAATGCCTGTCAAACTGTACCAACTTGTCGGGATACCTACTCAGACTCCTTCGGTCCAGGTGAGATGCATGATTTATGATCTACAATAAACTTATAGGGAGCAGGGAAGCGAGGAAACAGCAGACCACACGATGTAAACATAAGTACACAAAGAAGTGATCACGGCGCCGCTATAAATAGTTTGTCTGTGTTAGCGCTCATAATAACAATATCACTAATCCTTGGTTGATATGGGAGTCACCAAATTCAAATGGAGTATCGTTGGCGCTTTTAAATGGTTAGTTATTTGGGTTTACTGGCGGAATAGAGGATCTCTTGTTGTCTCCGCTGTAAGTTAGAATGCAATAAAAAAAAAAAAATGCATCCATCGTCATGTCTTTTATAATGATTCTGAACGATGGGCAAAAAAAATAAAAAAGTGCAGTTCCCCTTTCTCCTCTTAACGGCCAAGCTGTTTGTTTACATGCTTTTTTAAATTTCTCTTTGGTATTTGGGTTAATTGGACCCTAATTAGAATAAAAACTAACTAAAACTTTTCCAAATTCCATTGTATGTTATACTCTTCTGACACCACTAGATGGCAGTATAAGTGTCCACATAAGCACGGATTGATTGATTGATTGAAACTTGTATTAGTAGATTGCACAGTTCAGTACATATTCCGTACAATTGACCACTAAATGGTAACACCCGAATAAGTTTTTCAACTTGTTTAAGTCGGGGTCCACGTTAATCAATTCATTGTCAGACATTAGACTCCAATTCAGTAGTGTACACAATTTTGGAAATAAGAGATAAAAGGTGCTGTCCACGCATGTGGCCAACTAATCCTTTAGAGCAGGGGTAGGGAACCTATGGCTCTCGAGCCAGATGTGGCTCTTTTGATGATTGCATCTAGCTCTCAGATAAATCTTAGCTGACATTGCTTAACACGATAAGTAATGAATAATTCCACTAGTGTTAAAAATAACGTTCAAAATATAAAACATTTTCATGCATTCTAATCCCTCCATCCGTTTTCTACCGCACCTGTTCAAGAAGTCGTCTTAAAGGTAAGAAGTATTTTATTTATTATTGGTTAGCTTCAGAATAACAATGCTATTAAAAAGAACAAGATACTTATTATAATCTAAAAATGTTGGCCTTTTTTAAAAATGCACACATTTAGTTGTATTCAGTGTTAAAAAAATATTATATGGCTCTCACGGATTTACATTTTAAAATATTTGGCTTTCATGGCTCTCTCAGCTAAAAAGGTTCCCGAACTTTGCTTTAGAGCAGGGGTGTCAAACTCCAATACAGAGCGGGCCAAAATTAAAAAATGAACAAAGCCGCGGGCCGATGTTGAACAAATTAACCCTTTAATAGGGACCCAAACAAGTTTTGCATTGAATATTGACCAAGTAAGGCTTATATAACTTTATAGTGACATGCAAAATCCAGTTTCAAATAATAATAATTAAAAAATATCAATGGCATATCAAATCAAATAAAAACACAAATTTAATGCCTTTTTTCGGTGCCGGGTTTGAGTTGGGGCGGGGTTTGGTGGTAGCGGGGGTGTATATTGTAGCGTCCTGGAAAAGTTAGTGATGCAAGTGGTTCTGGATATTTGTTCTGTTGTGTTTATGTTGTGTTACGGTGCGGATGTTCTCCCAAAATGTGTTTGTCATTCTTGTTTGCTGTGGGTTCACAGTGTGGCGCATATTTGTAACAGTGTTAACCTTGTTTATACGGCCACCCTCAGTGTGACCTGTATGGCTGTTGACCAAGTATGCCTTGCATACACTTGTGTGTGTGTATGAGCCGCATATGTTACGTGAGTGGGCCGGCACGCTGTTTTCATGGAAGAAAAGCGGACGTGGCGACAAGTAGAGAACGCCAATAGCAGTGCTTTTACGGCCCGCCTCCAATATTATTGTCCGGGTGGAAATCGGGAGAAATTCGGGAGGGGCACTGAACTTCGGGAGTCTCCCGGGAAAATTGGGAGGTTTGACGAGTATGAGTATTAGCGGTGAATGTGGTGTTACGGCGGCGGGCCAGCTCTAATGTTAATTTGATATTGCCTCAAGGGCCAAATGAAATTACACGGCGGGCCAAATTTGGCCCAAGGGCCAGAGTTTGACACCCATGCTTTCGAGCTAAAAAGTTCTTTTCTCTTCTTTCTAATAAAGGCTATCAGGATAGCACATTTTAGAGCTGGTATTAAAGTACTATACCATGATACAGTAAAGGAGTGCAATTTTTACCGCAGGTTATCACACCGTCAGAATCTCATTCCAACCCTTGTCAAAATAGACTACAAGAAGATAAATGAAGCATTATGTATTAACGTCAGCTCAAACGGGCACTTTTCGACACAACCGCCTGACAGGAAAGGAGCTTCCAACGCCGTTAATGAATGAAAGATACATCAGAATTTCTAATCTCTGCCTTTTTCCTTCTTTTCAAACAGGGACTCACTGGGATCCGCTTCGCCGAACATCAGAGGTGCTACATCAGGGGCCAAACCAGGAAGCTCCCGATTGCGCCAGAGGTGGAAGCCGACGACGGCGGCTTAGAGGTAGGTGGCGTAGCGCTCCGGAAGCAGCCATGCATATTAAACAGAGCGATAACCAGGGTGGAACCGTGTGGGCGCCGCACAAGTCCTCAACCTGTCCATCCCCATCCTGTCCCTCTTACTGGGCTTTGTGGCGCCTGCGGAACTGTCAGATGCCCACAAGCCCGCAGCCTCTTTGTGGCTCACATCAAATGCTGTTTGCTGTCAATCTTGAGCCAATATTAATTTTTAATCCCGTCCTCCAAAGGCTCCACTCGGATAGCCTAAAGGGGGAGTGTGCAGAGAAGTCTGACTGAAAGGGACGACTATAATACGCTTTTTTGGGGGGGCGTAAAAGAGGGTTTTCTTTTCTTAAAGTGTAGAAGGATTCATTTGACTTCTCCGAGTGTTATGTAGCTGTATGGTGAACTCCACCGCAAAAAAAAATAAAAAAAAATGGAGGAAATTCAATCAATCAAACTTCCCAACTTTTTTTTTTTTTTCTTCCCTGTGTCACACTGCAATTCACTGAGTGGGCTGTGTGTTCAAAGAGAAAATTCCTACTTTGCATGCGCTCATTTCCATTTTACCTTGTAGCAGAGAAGAAGAGGTTGGCAAATATATTCAGCAAAGACACTCCACACTCCATTCAAAACACAGAAGAGCAAATGTCGGGCCGAGCGAAACTTAAGTCTCAGTTTTAACTTGAAGAACTCGAGCGGCAACGACCCACATAAAAAAACACACACAAAAAAAATCTAAACAAGCTTTCATTTGCTTCTCATCGCCGCCATGTCAGATCCACGTTTAGAGATATTAATTGCCTGGCCAGCACCATATGTCCGCACCATTTCTGTCTTCTTTGTGAGCTTTTGAAGTGTAATTGGCTTAAACGGCAGCTCCAAAACGAATCATCTGTTGCCAAAAAAGTAAACGAGTTTAGGCAGCTTTTAGTGTGATGTGGAAATGTGGGTGGATTCTGGTCCCGGTTCAGTGGGAATCACATTTTAGATGGCAGTCCCAAACAGTGACTTACAGCATGTTGTGGTCATAATAAACAGTCTAGTGCCCAAAAAAAGTCGGGGTCTACTGCAGTATTAACCACATGCAAATTTAAACAAACGATATGTTTCCTTTCAGTTATGTGAGGTCTTTGTTGGGTGCCAGTCACAATGGTACGTGTAAACCTGGGGTGTTCAAATATTTTGACTTGGAACGGCATTGGGTTCAAAAGAAATTGGTCTCGGCCCTGAAGAGCAGGGTTTTAGGGATGAATTAGCTTCTGAGTGTATACACACACACACATATACATACATATGTAAATATATGTATACATATAATTACACAAATACATATGTAAATATAAGTATACATATACATACATACACATACATACATACACACACACACATATATACACACATACATATATCTATGTGTATATATTTATATGTGTGTATGTACTGTATATATATATATATATATATATATATATATATATATATATATATATATATATATATATATATGTATGTATGTGTGTGTGTGTGTGTATATATATATATACATACATACATATACACACACACACATATATATATACACATATATATACATATACATACATATACACACACATATTTATATACATATATATATACATATACATACATGCATATACACATATACATATATATATATACATCAGGGGTGTGGGAAAAAAATCGATTCGAATCGAATATGTTGTGCGATTCAGAATCGATTTTTTTTTTTTTTGGATCAATCCAACAAAACAATACACAGCAATACCATAACAATGCAATCCAATTCCAAAACCAAACCTGACCCAGCAACACTCAGAACTGCAATAAACAGAGCAATTGAGGAGACACAAACACGACAAAGAACAAACCAAAAGTAGTGAAACAAAAATTAATATTATCCACAACAGTATCAATAATAGTTATAATTTCAGCATAGCAGTGATTACAAATCCCTCATTGACATTATCATTAGACATTTATAAGAAAAAAAAAAAAAAGAACAATAGTGTCACAGTGGCTTACACTTGCATCGCATCTCATAAGCTTGACAACACACTGTGTCCAATGTTTACACAAAGATAAAATAAGTCATATTATTGTTTTGTTTGATTGTTAAAACAAATTTACATTATTGCAATAAATTGATAAAACATTGTCCTTTACAATTATAAAAGCTTTTTTTTTTTTTAAATCTACTACTCTGCTAGCATGTTAGCAGACTGGGGTAGATGCTCCTGAAATCCTATGTATTGAATGAATACAGAATCGTTTTGAATCGAAAAAATATCGTTTTTGAAACGAGAATCGCGTCGAATTGAAAAAAAAAAAAAAAATTGATATTTTATCGAATCGCGACCCCAAGGATCATTATTGAATCAAATCATGTGACGCCCAAAGGTTTGCAGCCCTATTATACATATATGTATATACATATGTATATATGTACATATATGTATATATATACATACCCATATAAATACATATATATACATATATATATATACATATATTCAGACATATTCATTCATATAAATACATATATATACATATACATACATATAAATATTTACACATGTATATATATATATATATATATACATATACACATATGTACATATACATATATACATATATAAATACACATATGTACATATACATATATATACAACTAT
>NC_084639.1:4918549-4941049 GCF_033978795.1 Nerophis ophidion | reverse complement strand
AAAACTGCCGGTTGACATGTAGTCGGGATCCATGTTCGCTTGACTGCTCTGATCCATAGTAAAGCTTCACCTACGGGAATTTTAAACAAGGAAACACCGTGTGTTTGTGTGGCTAAAGGCTAAAAGCTTCCCACCTCCACCTTTCTACTTTGACTTCTCCATTATTAATTGAACAAATTGCAAAAGATTCAGCAACACAGATGTCCAAAATACTGTGTAATTATGCGATGAAAAGAGACGACTTTTAGCTGTGTGTGGTGCCGGGCTAATATGTCCCCTCCAACCAATAACGTCACGTGCACGCGTCATCATTCCGCGACGTCTATCACAGGAAACTCCGTGAGAAATTTAAAATTGTAATTTAGTAAACTAAACCGGCCGTATTGGCATGTGTTGCAATGTTAAGATTTCATCATTTATATATAACAGGGGTCGGCGAGCCACAACGGCTCTTTAGCGCTGCCCTAGTGGCTCTCTGGAGCTTTTTCCAAAATATATGAAAAATGGAAATGATGAGGGCGAAAAAACATCTTTTTTGTTTTAATTTTGTTTCTGTAGGACAAACATGCATCAAACCTCCCTAATTGCTGTAAAGCACACTGTTTATATTAAACATGCTTCAATGATTCGAGTATTTGGCGAGCGCCGTTTTGTCCTACTAATTTTGGCGGTCCTTGAACTCACCCTTGTTTGTTTACATGTATAACTTTTTCCGACTTTCTAAGACGTGTTTTATGCCACTTCTTTTTCTGTCTCATTTTGTCCACCAAACTTATAACGTTGTACATAAATGCACAAAGGTGAGTTTTGTCGATGTAATTGACTTGTGTGGAGTCCTAATCAGACATATTTGATCACTGCATGACTGTAAGCTAATCGATGCTAATATGCTATTTAGGCTAGCTGTATGTACATATTGCATTATTATGCCTCATTTGTAGCTATATTTGAGCTCATTTAGTTTCCTTTAAGTTCTCATAATTCAATTTATATCTCATGACACACTATCTGTATGTAATATGGCTTTTAAATTTTTGCGGCTCCAGGCACATTTGTTTTTGTACTTTTGGTCCAATATGGCTCTTTCAAGATTTTGGGTTGCCGACCCCTGATATATAAACTATCACACTGCATGGTCGGTAGTAGGGTTGTCCCGATCCGATATTTGGATCGGATCGGCCGCCGATATTTGGCAAAAAATGCGTATCGGCAAGGCATGGGAAAATGCCGATCCAGATCCAGTTTTTTTTTTTAAATCCGGCCCGTGTTTTCCAACGCACCGATTTAAATAATAGATTCCATTCTTCTGCTGCTCCCTACGCTCTGTTACGCATTTTCCAGCACACCAACACATCCACAGGTCCGTGTTTTAACCGTTAAAACGGCCGTGTGAATTAAAAGTTACAGTAAAAATGTCAGCTGTGTGGGATTATTTTACCCTACGAAACGAAAAAGATGAAGAGGTGGAGTGCAAATAAAGTCAAACGTGGTGGTAAAGTTGTAAGACATTTTAATGACTTTTTAGAGAGAGAGGCTTTTTAGCACTCATCATAGATGAACACAGGAGCAGGCTGACACCTGAGTATCTTGAAGTGCTCGTCTTTGTTAGAAAGAATCTCCCTATTATGCTTGGACTTCAATTGTTTGCCCACTCTGACTGGGGCAAACAATTGAAATGAGTGTGTACATAGTTTTTTTGTTTTGTTTTTTTTAAGTTTACACTTGTTCAAGAGCAAGTATTGATGCTGAGTTCTAGACATTTCATCCCACTCAGGTTGTTTGTGTGTTTTGCTTTTTTTTAAATAATAACAGCATTATTTGCACTTTATACTGTTCACTTTACTGTTTAATGATGCCATTTATGTTATGTATATTTTTTTCTATTTTGTGTTTTTCCTTGAATACCAACCATTGTGTATTATTCAAACTCACCTAATTCAGCTGGCTAGTAGTTATCAAGAGTACTAAAACCCTTTTCAACATGAATCTGACAACTAAGTAGGCTAAATAACTTTGAACTTTAATACATGCTTGGATAGGCCAGTATCGGCCAGTATCGGTATAGGATCGGAAGTGAAATAAAATTTATATCGGTATGGATCGGGACATCCCTAGTCGGTAGAAGTGGGTTTCAGTAGGTCTTTAATAATGATGTTTTTTGTGGTCACCTTAAGTTAGAAAAGTACCAATAACATATAATACCAAAAAATTGGTCTGCCTCACAATACGAAGGTCCTGAGTAGTCCTTGGTTCAATCCCGGGCTCGGGATCTTTCTGTGGGGATTTTGCATGTCCTAGTTTGTCATCGTGTGGTTTCGCTATATTGCACATGTTTATGACAGTGTTAGCGTTGTTTAAAAAGACACAAAAAGTCCGTTAACGCCAACACTATTTTTTCTTTTTTTTTTTTGCTGAGCGACCGCTGCGAAGGATGTGTTTTCCTCCAACTTAACACCGGATGGCATAGAAGAACTCCAGCATCTACCATGGGAACTGTATTGAGATAGCATGAAATGACCTTTGCCTGGCCTCACCAACAATAGACTGAAGGCCCTGATCCGTCACTCTGTGAGAATCCTCCCACGTTTGACCCGCAGAGGTTCCTCCTCAAGTGGCGGAACACATGGAGCTGGCGGGGGTTAAAGCCGAGCACTAATGGCTCCTTGCTCAACCCAGCCTCGGGCTTTCAGCGAGGAGAGCTCAGAGCAACCGCGGCGGGCTTCAGAGCGCCAACGGGAGAAAAAAAAAACAATGGAGGAAAAAAAATGGTGGAGAAACTGCAGGTGGCTGATAACAAAAATCCAGCCCATACCAGGGCAACGGCAGGTGACAAACATGAATTGTTTGCCAGCATTTTTCACCCCCCCCCGCCCGCTTTTCAATTTGCCTCTTCCATGCGACGTCTGAGGGAGTAATTCCTGAGCTTCATTTCAGTCTGACACGCAAGTCGCCTTCCACCTCCCTCGCTGCCTTTATTGTCGACGGATGCTGCCTGCTCCATTTAACAGTCACTTAATATGGATGACCAACGCTCACCCGGCGTTCCAAAACCTCCCACTCAGACGACTGCAAACAGGAGTGACTGGAATGTCTGTGCACAATAAAGTCCTGCAAGAAGAGCTGCTCTTCTTTAGCAGAGCACACCGGCAACAACAAAATGTGCGATGACAAAAGTATCGACCAAAGTAGAAGTTATCCATCGCAGCAACGGCCCGTAAACGGGTGCACAAGCTAATGAGCCTAATCAAGATCCGGATCACAAAAATGCATTTTTACAAACACAATGATAAACATAAAGTTTTCAAACTGTATTTGTTTATGTCAGGCTTGGTAAAAAGGATAGGAGTCAGATGCAGAGTAAGGAACTTTGACAGGCTTTTATTTTGATAGCTTCCTTTCACCTCCAAAGTCAAGCAATTACAATATCAATATTAACCAAAAAAAAACTAATCGGCGAAAAAGGTTCCAAAAAAAAAGGAACAACCGAAAATCACTCTGAACGGAGGAAAACACAAAAGCAAAGAAGAACCATAATTGCTATAAAATGTATTAACAAAAAAACGCTCCAACTGGAGGAAGAAGCAACAGCTGTGAAAAATTCTACATTATCTAATCTAATAAAGTTTTAACAAAATTGTCACTCCAAAATTTGAGAAAAGAATGAAAAATAACTGATACCTCACCACTTCGGCTGAATAAACTAAATAACAAAAAATCACTCTGCTGAGGAGGAAGAAGGGAAACTCAAAATAGTAACGAAGGGATTCAGGATCAAGGAACATAAGCACGAGACGAAGCAAGGTAAGGCATGGACATGGACGCTAGAGAGCACGAATAAACGAAACAATCTGGCACAGAACAAAGGGAGGAGTGGGCTTATAAGACACATGAGGGTAATAGGGAACAGGTGGAAACAATCAGGGAACAGGGATGATGTCAGACTGATGACACAAAAAGAGGAAGAAAAGAAAACTCCAAATAGTAACAAAGGGATTCAGGATCAAGGAACATAAGCACGAGACGAGGCAAGGTAAGGCAAGGCATGGACATGGACACGGACGCTAGAGAGCACGAATAAACGAAGCAATCTGCCACAGAACAAAGGGAGGAGTGGGCTTATAAGACACATGAGGGTAATAGGGAACAGGTGGAAACAATCAGGGAACAGGGATGATGTCAGACTGATGACACAAAAAGAGGAAGAAAGGAAAACTCCAAATAGTAACAAAGGGATTCAGGATCAAGGAACATAAGCACGAGACGAGGCAAGGTAAGGCAAGGCATGGACATTGACACTAGAGAGCACGAATAAACGAAGCAATCTGGCACAGAACAAAGGGAGGAGTGGGCTTATAAGACACATGAGGGTAATAGGGAACAGGTGGAAACAATCAGGGAACAGGGATGATGTCAGACTGATGACACAAAAAGAGGAAGAAAAGAAAACTCCAAATAGTAACAAAGGGATTCAGGATCAAGGAACATAAGCACGAGACGAGGCAAGGTAAGGCAAGGCATGGACATGGACACGGACGCTAGAGAGCACGAATAAACGAAGCAATCTGGCACAGAACAAAGGGAGGAGTGGGCTTATAAGACACATGAGGGTAATAGGGAACAGGTGGAAACAATCAGGGAACAGGGATGATGTCAGACTGATGACACAAAAAGAGGAAGAAAGGAAAACTCCAAATAGTAACAAAGGGATTCAGGATCAAGGAACATAAGCACGAGACGAGGCAAGGTAAGGCAAGGCATGGACATGGACACGGACGCTAGAGAGCACGAATAAACGAAGCAATCTGCCACAGAACAAAGGGAGGAGTGGGCTTATAAGACACATGAGGGTAATAGGGAACAGGTGGAAACAATCAGGGAACAGGGATGATGTCAGACTGATGACACAAAAAGAGGAAGAAAGGAAAACTCCAAATAGTAACAAAGGGATTCAGGATCAAGGAACATAAGCACGAGACGAGGCAAGGTAAGGCAAGGCATGGACATGGACACGGACGCTAGAGAGCACAAATAAACGAAGCAATCTGCCACAGAACAAAGGGAGGAGTGGGCTTATAAGACACATGAGGGTAATAGGGAACAGGTGGAAACAATCAGGGAACAGGGATGACGTCAGACTGATGACACAAAAGGAAAGGCAAGTGACCTGAAACGAGAGGAGAGTTACTTTTCAAACTAAAACATGCAAATCATAAGACAGAAAAACCCAAAACAAGACATCCCTCACCGCGGTGTGACAGTTTATAACTGTGGTTGTACTGCAACGGATTCGTCCAATTAGTACAGCAAATAAAAGGGCAGCGCACTGTTTGAAACTAATGAACCGTAGGGACAGTGCAGTTTAGTTGGTCTTAAAAATGAGATTTTTTTGATGGAGATCTTGCATTACCAAGATGTTAAAGATGGGGCCCATTACCTCTCTGCTTGACACTGGGCATCAAGGGTTGGAATTGGGGGTTAAATGAATGAATGAATGAATGAAATCAGTTTGTTATGGTCATATAATCCAGTGGTTCTCAAATGGGGGTACGCGTACCCCTATTCTTTAGCAGAGCACACCGGCAACTACAAAATGTGCGATGACAAAAGTATCGACCAAAGTAAAAGTCATCCATCGCAGCAACGGCCTGCAAACGGGTGCACAAGCTCATGAGCCTATACAAGATCCGGATCACAAAAATGCATTTTTACAAACACAATAATAAACATAAATTCTGCAAAGTTTTCAAACTGAATCTGTTTATAACTGCGGTTGTAGTTGTGCTGCAACGGATTCGTCCAATTAGTACAGCAAATAAAAAGGCAGCGCACTGTTTGAAACTAATGAACCGCAGGGACAGTGCACTTTAGTCGGCCTTAAAAATTAGATTTTTTTGATAAAGGTCTTGCATTACCAAGACTATAAAAATGGAGCCCATTACCTCCCTGCTTGACACTCGGCATCAAGGGTTGGAATTGGGGGTTAAATGAATGAAATAAGTTTATTTAGGTGATATAATCCAGTGGTTCTCAAAAGGGGGTAAGCGTACCCCCAGGGGTGGGGGAAGTACTGGCTGCCCAGAGTCGGGACCCAGGTTAGACCGCTCGTCCAGAGTCAAGACTCAGGATGGACCGCTCGCCTGTGTATTGGTTGGGGACATCTCTGTGCTGCTTATCCGCCTCCACTTGGGATGGTCTCCTGCTGGTTCCACTATGGACGGGACTCTCGCTACTATATTAGATCCACTTTGGACTGGACTCTTACCGTTATGTTAGATCCTCTGTGAATTGGACTTTCACAATATCATTTTAGATCTGCTCGACATCAATTGTTTTTAGTCCCATGGAGGGGGTTGCCCACATATGCGGTCCTCTCCAAGGTTTCTCATAGTCTCTGTCACTAACGTCCCATTGGGTGTGAGTTTTTCCTTGCCCTTATGTGGGCTCGACCAAGGATGTCGTTGTGGTTTGTGCAGCCCTTTGAGACGCTTGTGATTTAGGGCTATATAAATAAACATTGATTGATCGCGACCCCGAAAGGGAATAAGCGGTAGAAAATGGATGGATGGATGGATGATTGATGATTGATACTTGAAGGTATACCAAGGGGTATGTGTGATTTTTTAAAATTATTCTTAAAATAGCAACAATTCAAAAATCATTATAAATATATTTATTCAATCAATCAATGTTTACTTATATAGCCCTAAATCACTAGTGTCTCAAAGGGCTGCACAAACCACCACGACATCCTCGGTAGGCCCACATAAGGGCAAGGAAAACTCACACCCAGTGGGACGTCGGTGACAATGATGACTTTGAGAACCTTGGAGAGGAGGAAAGCAATGGATGTCGAGCGGGTCTAACATGATACTGTGAAAGTTCAATCCATAATGGATCCAACACAGTCACGAGAGTCCAGTCCAAAGCGGATCCAACACAGCAGAGAGAGTCCCGTTCACAGCGGAGCCAGCAGGAAACCATCCCAAGCGGAGGCGGATCAGCATCGCAGAGATGTCCCCAGCCGATACACAGGCAAGCAGTACATGGCCACCGGATCGGACCGGACCCCCTCCACAAGGGAGAGTGGGACATAGAAGAAAAAGAAAAGAAACGGCAGATCAACTGGTCTAAAAAGGGAGTCTATTTAAAGGCTAGAGTATACAAATGAGTTTTAAGGGGAGACTTAAATGCTTCTACTGAGGTGGCATCTCGAACTTTTACCGGGAGGGCATTCCAGAGTACTGGAGCCCGAACGGAAAACGCTCTGAATAATACTTCAACAAAATATGAATGTAAGTTCATAAACTGTGAAAAGAAATGCAACAATGCAATATTCAGTGTAGACAGCTCAATTTTTTGTGGACCTGTTCCATAAATATTGATGTTAAAGAGATCTTTTTTTGTGTAGAAATGTTTAGAATTAAGTTGATGAATCCAGATGGATCTCTATTACAATCCCCAAAGAGGGCACTTTAAGTTGATGATTACTTCTATGTGTAGAAATATTTATTTATAATTGAATCACTTGTTTATTTTTCAACAAGTTTTTAGTTATTTTTATAAAACTTTTTCCAAATAGTTCAAGAAAGACCACAACAAATGAGCAATATTTTGCACTGTTATGCAATTTAATAAATCAGAAAGCCCGCTCCCGCCCAATTGTAGCTGAGATAGGCACCAGCACCCCTCGTGACTCCAAAAGGGAAAAAGCGGTAGAAATGGATGGATGGATGGAAACTGATGACATAGTGCTGTATTTTACTTCATCTCTTTTTTTCAACGAAAAATGCTTTGCTCTGATTAGGGGGTTCACAGGGGGTACATCACTGAAAAAAGGTTGAGAACCACTGATATTATCAACCATTTTGTGTGATCAGTTTAACAGTACATATTATACATAAACAATTGTACACATACACACAAAAAGAAAAGAAAAAGATTGACGAAAAAATGAATCGGCTGAAGCCAAAGCTTATATTTGCCTTTTCTATACCTCCACTGAAAATAAGATTGCCTGGTCTCGATGGCCAAAGAGCTCTAGCTTTCTTTCATCTGATCAAAAGACATGCTGAAAATTTCAGTATGCATAGTCTTTCTCTAGGTTGTCCTTTACGTATTTCAGTCTGGCTCGAATGTGTCTTGATTGCAGAAGTGGACGTTTCTTGGTCTGCAACCTTGCAGTCCATCCTTTGCTGGGTTTAAAGGCCTACTGAAAGCCACTACTGCCCACCACGCAGTCTGATAGTTTATATATCAATGATGAAATATTAACATTGCAACACATGCCGATACGGCCGGTTTAGTTTACTAAATTACAATTTTAAATTTCCCAGGAGTTTCGTCTTGTAAACGTCGTGTAATGATGTTGTGTACGCAAGACGTCACGGGTTTTAAGGAAGTATGAGCGCTGCACACACACACAGCTAAAAGTCATCTGCTTTAACGGCATAATTACACAGTAATTACACAGTATTTTGGAGATCTGTGTTTCTGAATCTTTTGCAATTTGTTCAAATAATATTGTCCCCTAGAGGGGGGGGGGGTTGCCCACATCTGAGGTCCTCTCCAAGGTTTCTCATAGTCAGCATTGTCACTGGCGTCCCACTGGATGTGAATTCTCCCTGCCCACTGGGTGTGAGTTTTCCTTGCCCTTTTGTGGGTTCTTCAGAGGATGTTGTAGTCGTAATGGTTTGTGCAGTCCTTTGAGACATTTGTGATTTGGGGCTATATAAATAAACATTGATTGATTGATTGATTGGAGAAGTCACAGTAGAAAGATGGAGTTGGGAAACTTTAGCCTTTAGCCACACAAACACACGGTGATTCCTCGTTTAAAATTCCCGGAGGTGAAACTTTCCTATGGATCAGAGTGCGGTCAAGCCAACATGGATCCCTACCAAGTGTCAACCAGCAGGTTTCGGTGAGAAAATTGTGGTTAAAAAGTCAGTTCTTACCGGAGAAAAGCTGAGCTTGTGCCGTCCATAACTGCCGCCAACTCCCCTGAGACACTGCACGCCAAGACACCCGTGAAGACACCCTTCCGACTATATGGTACTAGGGCTGGGCGATATATCGATATATACGATATATCGCAGGTTTGTCTCTGTGCGATATAGAAAATGACTATATCGTAATATTCGATTTTATGTTCTCACACGTTGCTTTAAGCTGCGTACATTACATTACTGGCGTGTCTCACTCCTTCTCGTCTGTCCTTCTCACAGAGACGTAAAATAAACCCGCCTTCTTACATACGTCACATACTGTCGTGCAGAAAGCGTCATATGCTCTAGCCGAGAGCTAACGTTAGCTGAGGCAGGTCGAGTTGCTTTTAGCTGCGTGCATCACACAACAGGCGTTTCTCACTCCTCCTCGTCTCTCATTCTGACAGATATGGACGTCGCATACTCTCACGAGTCTAGCGTCATAGCTCTCGCCGATCAGAGAGGTAGCAGCATAGCTAACGTAGGCTGAGGCAGGTCGAGCGGAGCGGAGCTTGTGACATTACAAGAGAGAGAGAGATGGTGCGAAACCTGTCACAAATGGAGTAAGAACAATAAAGGCCCAACAAAAAGAGCAGGGGATCCATCATCTGGCGGTGGTTTGGCTTCAAGTGGGAAGATATTCAGCAAACAGCAATATGCTGTTCAATGTATATATCAATCAATGTTTACTTATATAGCCCTAAATCACTAGTGTCTCAAAGGGCTGCACAAGCCACTACGACATCCTCGGTAGGCCCACATAAGGGCAAGGAAAACTCACACCCAGTGGGACGTCGGTGACAATGATGACTATGAGAACCTTGGAGAGGAGGAAAGCAATGGATGTCGAGCGGGTCTAACATGATACTGTGAAACTTCAATCCATAATGGATCCAACACAGTCGCAAGAGTCCAGTCCAAAGCGGATCCAACACAGCAGCGAGAGTCCCGTTCACAGCGTAGCCAGCAGGAAACCATCCCAAGCGGAGGCGGATCAGCAGCGCAGAGATGATATACTATGATGATTAACCTGTGTGATGACTGTATTATGCTGATAGTATGTATTTGTACCATGAATTGCTACAAGTTGAAAAACTTATTGGGGTGTTACCATTTAGTGGTCAATTGTACGGAATATGTACTGTACTGTGCAATCTACTAATAAAAGTATCAATCAATCAATGCAAAGTATGCAGCAGAAGTGTTACTACAAAAAGGTAGCAACACTATTAATTTGTTCTTTCATTTAAAAAGTCACCCGTGAGAGAATGAAGAGTATTTAATAAATAGTTTTGGTCAATTGACTTAGTTGTGATTTCCCTCTCTGCATGAAAGTTTAAAAGTAGCATATATTAATGCAGTATGAAGAAGAATGTTTTAATGTAGACACATAGAATCATCATACTGCTGTCATTATATGCATCGAATGTTCATTCAAGGCCAAGGCAAAATATGTTAATATATATCGTATATCGCAATATAGAATAAAAATATCGCGATATTAATAAAAGCCAATATCGCCCAGCCCTATCAGGTACTATTTAACTCACTAAAACACTAGGAACACAATAGAAAGATAAGGGATTTCCCAGAATTACCCTAGTAAATGTCTCTAAAAACATCGGAATCAGTCCCAATGCAATCGCGTTTTTTTTTAAATCTTTTTTTTTTTTCTAGTCCGTCGCTATCAATATCCTTATCCACGAATCTTTCATTCTCACTCAAATTAATGGGGAAATTGTCGTTTTCTCGGTCCGGATAGCACTTTTTGTTAGAGGCTCCCATTAAAAATAATGTGAATACGTGAGGAGCCCCCACACGTGTGACGTCGTCGTCTGCTACTTCCGGTACAGGCAGGGCTTTTTTATTAGCGACCAAAAGTTGCGAACTTTATCGTCGATGTTCTCTACTAAATCCTTTCAGCAAAAATATGGCAATATCGCGAAATGATCAAGTATGACACATAGAATGGACCTGCTATCCCCGTTTAAATAAGAACATCTCATTTCAGTAGGCCTTTAAGTGATTGTCTTCTTTGAGACTCCAATTCCAGACTTGGCGAAGTCATTCACTCGTGTCTTGGCAGTTGTTCTGGGGTCTTTAGACACAGCTCTCCCTAGTTTTCTTCCCAGAGTCTTTGAAATGTTTCCTTTCCTACCTCTGCCAAGCTTGTTTTCTACCATGTGGCAGTCTTTGAATTTCTTGATGATACTTCTCACTCCAGATCTGTGATAACTTTGTGTATGCATCGCTTGCTTTGTGTGCTTCAATGATTCCTCTTCTTAAGTTTGAACTATTTTTTTTTGGTTTTGGCATGATGTTTTCCGCAAGCGGTAATTCTCCCAGGTCTGTGCAAGAGGAAGGAGAGTACCTGCGGCTAATCGAAACGTACAACTACATTTGTTTTGATCGTATTTTTATTGATATCTCATTTAAAAACACGTGAAAATGATATTCAGGCGCCAAATTATTTAAGAACGTGGATTTCCGCGTTTACGCGGACATTTCACATATCTGGATACAGGTTAGTGTAAATTCATCCTTACAAATCAATACACTACCTGGGAATGAACACCAGTATTCAACGGTACCAATTTCCAGTACTTCTGTGTGTGTTCATGTGTTAATAAATAGTAATTTGTTTAATAGCAAAATACATTATTAGTTCATTTAAAAATTAACTGATAACTGTGCTGTCCAGTTGTTGAAACTTGACTTCTTACACTTTGAGTCTCATTTGCAAGTATTATATAGAAGACTTGGCATGCAGTTCTATTTTCAAGAAATTAGCTGGCAGTTGTGTGTAGGCGATGGCAGAGGTGTCAAACTAGGTTTTTTTTTAGGGCCACACTGCAATTATGGCTGCCCTCAGAGGGCCGCTTGTAACAGTGAATATACAGTTTATGACTATATAAACTAGTGTTGTCCCGATACCAAAATTATTTAGATAATTTTCAGTACTTTTCTAAATAAAGGGGCTCACAAAAATTGCATTATTGGCTTTATTTTAACCAATAATCGTAGGGTACATTAAACATGTTTCTTATTGCATGTTTGTCCTTAAATAAAATAGTAAACATACAAGACAAATTGTATTTTATTAGTAAGTAAGCAAACAAGGGCTTCTAATTTAGTCTGCTGACATATGCAGTAACATATTGTGTCATTATCCATTCTATTATTTTGTCAAAATTATTAAGGACTAGTGGTAGAAAATGAATAATAATCTACTTGTTCATTTACTGTGAGAAGGAGAGACAAAGAAAAAGTGGAAAAGGCATGCAGTGTAATGCCCACAGCTAAAAGCAACTGCGTGAGAACGTATACTCAGATATCACGATATAGTCATTTTCTATATCGCACAGCCCTACAACCATGTGTAAAATCTACAAACTCTTTCTTATTAACTCGGCTCGAAGTTGTGAAAAAGGTTACATATTATACATTGCATGACATTCACAGTCCAATAATGTAACCATTTTAATGCAATTAACCAAAACGACAAAATGTAACGTGTTTGCTTTAACTGAGGTGTAGTCAGACAAGTTTAGTAGAAAACCAAAATAATGGAGCAAAAAATACATGGAACCATGTTGGAGTTCCTTTTGGCATACTTTGCAGCAGGTTACACGTGGATTTGGTCTACGTTTTATCCAAAGTTTGTATTTGTCATTTTCTATCCAATGTTCTTTAAAACGACAACCTCCGGGCATAATGGACCGATGGACAGTTATTTGTTTCCATTTTATTATTAACCTATTGAGTCAAACTGCCGAGAAATATGACGAACATTTCCAAGCATTTACAAGCGCTTCACCCAAAAATTCAAGCGTTTTTCAAACCTTGAAAACACAACATTAAAATCAGAGCAATTTCAAGGTTTTTAAGCACCCGTACGATTCCTGGTTATGTTCCCACACGGAACAATCCGCCTTTATTGACCGTGACCCTGTGTGTGTCTGTGAATGTGTGTGAGTTTGTTTGAAAGAATTTTGTGTCCGTGACCATCTCAGTCAGTCTCCTCAAGACGTAATTAATGTTCAATCAGCGTTGTGCCTCTTCCTCCTTACACCGCTGGAAGTGCAGCCCAAAAGAACAAAAGAAAGAAATATGACTAGCACTAGCATAGAAGTTGAAAAAACATAAGGCAGAGGGATTAGTGCATCTGCCTCACAATACGAAGGTCCTGCAGTCCTGGGTTCAAATCCAGGCTTGGGATCTTTCTGTGTGGAGTTTGCATGTTCTCCCTGTGAATGCGTGGGTTCCCTCCGGGTACTCCGGCTTCCTCCCACCTCCAAAGACATGCAAATCAACCAAAGACAGGTTGATTGGCAACACTAAATTGGCCCTAGTGTGTGAATGTGAGTGTGAATGTTGTCTGTCTATCTGTGTAGGCCCTGCGACGAGGTGGCGACTTGTCCAGGGTGTACCCTGCCTTCCGCCCGATTGTAGCTGAGATAGGCGCCAGCACCCCCCGCGACCCCGAAAGGGAATACGCGGTAGAAAATGGATGGATGGATGGAGTGAAAAGCAAATTTTATTTTCACTCGCATACAAAACATTCTAAGTTGGATTGTTTCCCTGGCGTCGAGACTCTCCCGAAGGACAGTGTGGCAAAGACACAACAAACTCCCTTTTTTTCTCTCATGGACACACACTTGTTGTGTTGACTTTGGACTAGCGACTGCACAATACATCAAGGCCGCGGAACAGAGACACACTACAGGTTTACACACACACACATCCACAAAAATATACGCCACACATACCCCCCCCAACCCAACGCCCTCGACGCAAACCCCATAGGGGTGATGAATGGATGGTCAGCGCCTGAGAGCTGCGGCCTACCACCATGACACCGAACTCCCTTCCATCTGTTGCTAGATATCTCGAGATGTATGTTGTATTATGTATATATGCTTTGCTATGAAGGTTTTTTTCCTACTCAAGACTAGGCCCCCTTAGGAGCCCAGTCTAGATTGTATTTTTTACTCATCTTTCCCCAGCGTTTTACCTTTTTCCCATCTTTTTACGGGGCGCCTTATGGCGACCCATCAGCGTTCCTGTTCTGTAACACCGTACACTGTTTGTTTGTCTAATCTTGAACAGGTTTGTGCGGAAAACAGTTTTGTTGTACTTGTGCAATGACAATAAAGACCTATCCTATCCCATCCTATCCTAAAAGGAACAGCGACTTTACTTTCACTATCTGCTGCAGCTCACCAATAATCCCGCCCTGTTTGCGGACTTGCAGGCACTCAGAAAATCTATGTGACTGTATTTCCATTCTTTGTGTTGTTTGTCTGTCTCCTTTTTCGATAGCCCGGTTGATCGGCTTAGGATGTGGGGCCGCGTCTTGTGCATTTTGTCTTTTCTGCTAATGATAACGGTGAGTCCATATGGCGCTAAATGGCTTACTAAATGATTGCGTGTGTGGGTTTGATTTAATGTGAAGTTTTTTTAATTGGCCCATCATGACCCGTTCACTGGTTTAAATGTAACTTAGATATTGGGTTTCACTATGTAAAGCGCTTTGAGTCACTAGAGAAAAGCGCTATATATATATAATTCACTTCACAATTCACTATTGGTCCCGACAGAGAGAATCAACACACCCATTAATTTAACCAGAAAAGGCATTTTTATATCCAAACACTTTTTAATCAGACTTTTTGTTTATGTCTGCAAAGATTCCACTCCGCTGATCAAGAATATGCACAAAAAAAAACTGCAGAGAGGACACTTTGTGTTCTTTTTGTTTGTTTGTGAACAAAAAACATTTTTGTTCCTGAAATAATCATTAAACGTGTTTTGTGTGTTGGTACACAATATTTTACTGTACCTCAAATTCAAACTGCACTTTAATGTACCTCCGCATCTTAAAAGGTTTTAAATTACACATGTTTTTAAAAGTAATTGTAGCTTGCCGTGCATTAAAATCAATTAATCCAATTAGCATTGTTTAAATCTAATGAACCACAATGACAGTGGAGTTTAGTCAGCCCTTTTTTTGATGGAAGTCTTGCATTAAATCTCACATGGGGATACAGGTGAGTGTACGATCATCGTTAGACCGCGCTAAAAGTACTGTAATTGATGACAAAAGTATTGACCAAAGCAGAAGTCATAAATTACTATAGTGGGAGATTTTATAGGGGGATTGCAACACTTCCAACCACTCACACAGGTACACTCGCCCTGGTTCAATACAGGAGTGCATCAAAACACTGCATTTTTACAAACACAACAATGCATATGATAATTCCAAAGCTATTAATTGACCAACACGCTTATGATTGTGTTTGGAATTTGCAGCTAAGTAGGCGTGATATGATGAGAGCTAATTGGGGTGATCAAAATAGTATGATACTGTTTAAAACCAAGCAACCACAGTGCAGGTGAATTACCATATTTTTCGGAGTATAAGTCGCTACAGGGAGTATACGTCGCACCTGCCGAAAATGCATAAATAAGAAAGACTGGAGTATACTGTAAGTCGCATTTTGGGGGAAATGTATTTGATAAAACCCAACACCAAGAATAGACATTTGAAGGCAATTTAAAATAAATAAAGAATTGTGAACAACAGGGCGGAATAAGTGTACGTTATATGACGCATAAATAACCAACTGAGAAGGTGCCTGCTATGTTAACGTAAAATATTATGGTAAGAGTCATTCAAATAACTATAACATATAGAACATGCTATACGTTTACCAAACAATCTGTCACTCCTAATCGATAAATCTGATAAAATCTTCTTCCTCGATGTCGCTTCCAAACAACTCTGCCAACTCCAAAGGTACGCGCCGCTTCCTCTTGTCGTTTGCTGCTGCATATTTCACTACGTCCAGCTTGTAATCTGCAGTACATGATTTCCTTTTTGGTCCAATTTTTGTTCAGCCCTTATCAGTTTTTATAAGTTACCGCCAACGTTGCAATGATCCATTTTAATAGCTACGGCAGTAGCATATAACATATAGCAGTTAGCATTCCATGACCCACAATGCACTTCTGCCATGACCCTACCACCGCCGAATTCTTATTGGTTGACGTGTGTGTGACGATTGCTGACGTGTGTGACGATTGCTGACATTTTCTTGGTCTCTTCCGCGAATGACATGAATAATATTATTTGATATTGTGTAATCGGCAGTACAGGATTTCCTTTTTGGTCCAATTTTTGTTCAGCCCTTCTCAGTTTTTATAAGTTACCGCCAACGTTGAAATGATCCATTTTAATAGCTACGGCAGTAGCATATAGCATATAACAGTTAGCATTCCATGACCCACAATGCACTTCTGCCATGACCCTACCACCGCCGAATTCTTATTGGTTGACGTGTGTGTGACGATTGCTGACATTTTCTTGGTCTCTTCCGCGAATAACATGAATAATATTATTTGATATTGTGTAATCGGCAGTACAGGATTTCCTTTTTGGTCCAATTTTTGTTCAGCCCTTCTCAGTTTTTATAAGTTACCGCCAACGTTGAAATGATCCATCTTAATAGCTAC
Source organism: Nerophis ophidion (assembly GCF_033978795.1). Lineage (NCBI taxonomy): Eukaryota > Metazoa > Chordata > Actinopteri > Syngnathiformes > Syngnathidae > Nerophis > Nerophis ophidion. The sequence goes on along the minus strand of NC_084639.1, from coordinate 4,924,547 downwards.
GGCAGTAGCATATAGCATATAACAGTTAGCATTCCATGACCCACAATGTACTTCTGCCATGACCCTCCCCCGCCAAATTCTTATTGGTTGACGTGTGTGTGACGATTGCTGACATTTTCTTGGTCTCTTCCGCGAATAACATGAATAATATTATTTGATATTGTGTAATCGGCAGTACAGGATTTCCTTTTTGGTCCAATTTTTGTTCAGCCCTTCTCAGTTTTTATAAGTTACCGCCAACGTTGAAATGATCCATTTTAATAGCTACGGCAGTAGCATATAGCATATAACAGTTAGCATTCCATGACCCACAATGTACTTCTGCCATGACCCTCCCCTGCCAAATTCTTATTGGTTGACGTGTGTGTGACGATTGCTGACATTTTCTTCGTCTCTTCCGCGAATGAGATAAATAATATTATTTGATATTTTACGGTAATGTGTTAATAATTTCACACATAAGTCGCTCCAGAGTATAGAGTATTCAAACTATGAAAAAAACTGCGACTTATAGTCCGAAAAAAACGGTAGCTTTCAAAGGATGATTTTTTTAATGGAACTTTTGCATTAAATTCCACCAGCTGGCACAAGTGAGTGTGTAATCTTATGCTTTGAAAAAAAAAAACATACGCAACTGTGGCAAAACAACATTAACCACAAACACACACACACACACACACACACACACACTCTCACACACATTAGGAATGAATAAAAAAGCAGAGCTGAAATGCTTGAACAAGTCAAATGAATAAAAAACGAGGCTCTTACCTTATATTATCAAGCGCTGCATCTTGGGAACTGTGCCGCAAAGTCTTCAAAGTAAGAGACTTTGTCTTTTCACTCACACTTTTAGGTGCCTGCCAAAGAAAATTGCGATGGTTTGCATTAGCTACTGGCTCATGTTGTTAACACAGGTCAGCCTACCTGTGATTGGGTGGTTAGGCTAGTAGTAGCAGTAGGAGAAAGAGATGGGATTCACGACTCTTTGAAAGGAGACTGCGCTTTTGTGTTTAAAGCGTTTATCGATAGTTTTGTAGCCCAAATACCTCTATAATGCACTTCACGCACCCTCTTTATTAACCAGTAAAATTGCCTTTTTTAAGCCATTCTTCCTCTCCACATTGTTTCTTCTATTATGCACTGTGTGTGTGTTCTGTTAATTACTGATGCTGCAGTTAACTACTATTTTTGACAGTCGATAAGTCATCGACGATCCAAACGATTAGTCGACTAATCGGATTATGAATAGAGATGTCCGATAATATCGGACTGCCGATATTATCGTCTGATAAATGCTTTAAAATGTAATATCGGAAATTATCGGTTTCAAAAAGTACAATTTATGACTTTTTAAAACGCCTCCGTACAGAGTGGTACATGGACGTAAGGAGAAGTACAGAGCGCCAATAAACCTTGAAGGCACTTTTTTTGCGTGCCGGCCCAATCACATAATATGTACGGCTTTTCACACACATAAGTGAATGCAAAGAATACTTGGTCAACAGCCATACAGGTCACACTGAGGGTGGCCTTATAAAAAAACTTCAACAGTGTTACAAAAATGCGCCACACTGTGAACCCACACCAAACAAGAATGACTAACACATTTCGGGAGAACATCCGCACCGAAAGACAACACACACACACACACACAACAGAACAAATACCCAGACCACCTTGCAGCACTAACTCTTACGGGACGCTACAATATACACCTCCACTACCCCCCGCCCCCCACCTCAACCTCCTCATGCTCTCCCAAATTCTAAGCTGCTGTTTTGAGGCATGTTGAAAAAAATAATGCACTTTGTGACTTCAACAATAAATATGGCAGTGCCATGTTGGCATTTTTTTCCATAACTTGAGTTGATTTATTTTGGAAAAACTTGTTATATTGTTTTGATGCATCCAGCGAGGCATCACAACAAAATTAGGCACAATGTGTTAATTCTACGACTGTATATATCGGTATCGGTTGATATCTGAATCGGTAATTAAGAGATATGGGCAGAAAAGCCATTATCGGACATCTCTGATTATGAAGCATATTCAGTGGCTCTAATTTAGCCATGCAGCTTGAGATATTTTTAGGCATGTAGGTACTTTATTTTGGGATATATTTATATATATTGATATATTATAAATACAACTTGATAGAATGTGTTCAGGTAGAAATATCCCAGATTACAGCCTGGATAGGCTCCATCCCCCTGCGACCCAAAAGAGACAAACAGTAGAAAATGGATGGCTGGATACTAACAAACATTTTTGACCATCAAAGCATGATCGCAACAATCCACATGCTTTGTTATCAATGCGTGAAACTGCTATCTAAACATGGAAATGTAGCTCCTCTCTTCTAAATGCAAGTGCTCCTAAAGCAGGAATATAAAATCTGACAAAACACCAACACACTGCAGGTATATTTTTTTCTTATTAATGTCAATTCATCATCTTTGTCATTTTTTTTGTTAAGTTGTTTGAAAAAGTATAATGTTTATAACACATTTCATTAAAGCAAATTAATTAAAACTTGAAAGCATTTATCCAGGTAGATATATCCCAGATTACAGCTGGGATAGGCTCCATCCCCCCCGCGACCCAAAAGAGACAAGCGGTAGAAAAAGGATGGATGAATACTAACAAACATTTTTGACCATCAAAGCATGATCGCAACAATCCACATGCTTTGTTATCAATGCGTGAAACTGCTATCCAAACATGGAAATATAGTTCCCCCTCTGAATGCAAGTGCTCCTAAAGCAGGAATACAAAATCTGTATTTCTACAAAATACAAAATCTGGCAAGACACCAACACACTGCAGGTATTTTTTTTTCCTTATTATTGTCAATAAATATTGTTTTAGTTATTTTTGTTTAGCTGTTTAAAAAAGCATAATATTTAAAACACATTTCATTAAAGCAAATTGATTAAAACTTGAAAGCATTTATTCAGTTTAGAGCTGGGATAGGCTCCATCCCCCCGCCACCCAAAAGAGACTAGCGGTAGGAAATGGACGGATGGATACTACCAAACATCTTTGACAATCAAAGCATGATCACAACAATCCACGTTTTGTTAAAAATGTGTAAAACTGCTATCTAAACGTGGAAATGTAGCTCCTCTCTTCAAAATGCAAGTGCTCCTAAAGCAGGAATACAAATGAATAAAACTTGAAAATTATCCATCCAGGTTTTTTTTAAGGATAAAAAAACAACATTTATCTGCGATTAATTTTGAGCTAACTATGAACGATGTGATTAATTGCAAATAAATATTTAAATCGTTTGACAGCCCTGGTTTAAATGTGATTGCTTCTAAGTAATACATTATAAAAACCTATTAATTAGACATTGTTGAAATCCAGTCCAGATTTCTGCTGACATATACCAACTGACACAAACACGACATAAAATACTTCCCAGGGGCCTTGTTGCCATGGTGCTTAATTGGTCACATGAAAAGTGATGACCTAAGCATGCGTCATATCCAATTTTGAAGGTCCGGCAAGTGACTCTGAAGGCCTTTTGAGCGAGGGCAGGTTTGGAATTAACGCGCTGCAGCGACTTCGCCGTCACAGTGGCAGAAGTTGCCCGAATAAACATGTCAAGAACAATTCATAGCCGTGTGCGCCACATAAAAAAAAAAAAAAAGCAGTTATGTGCAGTAAAGCCCCCGGGTGCCATGAAAAAGCAGTTGTTGATCTCCGGCAAAGAAAAACACAGCAAAACATGTCATGCACGGTGTTTCCCCAGTCGGCTCATGCGAGCAAGAGAGGGGCAATTCATTAACGATACAATTAAGTCGACATACATACGACTGGGCAAAAAATGACCGCTATTCCCAGTTCAGTAGATCAGTGTTTTTCAACCACTGTGCCGCGGCACACTAGTGTGCTGTGAGATACAGTCCGGTATCTAATTTCACATACCGTATTTCCTTGAATTGCCGCCCGGGTTGCTAATTAATTTAAAACCTCTTTACCAAAGGCATGCGGTAAAGGCAAGCATGCGCTAATTATTTTTAAAACCTCTTCTCACTCCAGCGCTTACCAAAGGCATGCGGTAAATTTAGGCCTGCGCTTATAAATTTGAGTGTAAGGATACCATCATGAAAAGCAAATTTAATTAAAAAAAACGTTATTATGGTCTTACCTTTATTAATAAATAAAGTCCATGCTTAGCTCCTTGTGATCAAAAGCATCGATAACTTGTTTATAGAAGTCTTCCTTGTCTTTCTTCAGTTTTAAAAGTCTCTCTGTCTCGATGGAGATTTTCCTTTATTACCTCCTGCTTCGATTGAAAGTCCAGTTTAGAAAACTGTTTTATTTTAGATATGTAATCCTCCATGTTAAAAGTGCAAGCGAGAGGAAAAAATAAACAATCGCTGCTCACTCTTGCTGCTTGTTGTCACAAGAAGGATCACTAGCGCCCTCTACCACCAGGAGGCGGGAGTCATTTGATGACTCATATTTGACACACGCGGCTACGATATATTAATAAAACATAGCTACTTACTGTTCTTTTTAGCATATTCAATAGCTTGGACCTTAAATCCTACTGAATAGCTCTTAATCTTCTTCCCTTTATGCGATTTCAAATGATTGAAATCAACCTCCTCCATTTTGAAAATGATGACAGGTGAAGTGTCACTCGTGACGTGACGAGTTTGACCCGGTGGAAATTCTAGACATGCGCTAATAAAAATAATATTTTGCAAAACGAATTTGACCTGTCGTTAATCCTGAGCCGGCGGTAATGCTAAGCATGCGCTAATTATTTTGCGAAGCGAGTTTGACCCGTGCTGTCTAAAGCCGTGTAATACTCTTCCATATCAGTAGGTGGCAGCCGGTAGCTAATTGCTTTGTAAATGCAGGTAAAAAGGTGTCTTATGCTTAAACCAAAAAAAAAACAAAAGGTGAGTGCCCTTAGGAAAAGGTTTTGCAGCTTAGGGGCGGCTATGCAGAACGAAACTAAAACTCTACTGGCTGCAGAGTAAACAAAAACAGAATGCTGGACGACAGCAAAAACTTACTGTGGAGCAAAGACGGCGTCCACAATGTAAATCCGAACATGACATAAGCCTGAGTGGAGGCCTAAATGTATATTTTTACACATATACAGTATTGGTTTTTAAAATAAAAACATATCAAAATGGCCCCCCCTTGCTTTGATTTTTCAGTGGGCGGCCCTCAGTGGAAAAAGTTTGGACACCCCTGGACTACAATATCCAAAAGGGAGAAGTGGGCATAAACCAAAGCACTGTAATCATGTTGTCTTTGTTCGAGTCAACTGGCATTTAGAAATCCCTGCCCCGTGCTAAAAGGCTGACCTTTTAGCACGCCGCCCCCCCGGGTGCACAAACGCACGCCCTCCCCTTTACAAGTTATTGCAGTCGTTGCTCAGCTGTGAAGTCCAAGTCATGTTGCGAGCCTCGTGTCGTGACCTCCATTTACTTTACGGAGAAGACTTCACACGGCTTCGGCGGTTAAGAGGTCCAATTAGTGAGTGTCCGCTTTGTGTTCCTCCGGTTTGACTTTAATTTTCAACACTTGACCGCCTAAATGATGCCGGGGTCCCTCCCACTAACTCCCCCCAATCCCAGCCTCTCGCCACCCAGCGCTTTTCGGAGTGAAATGGAGGATGAGGTGTGCCAAAAAAAAGCAATTAAGAGTGCGCAAAAGTGGTGCAATATGGAGTGCTACTTGAATTTCCTGGAACAATTCAAAAGTTGAAAAAAGCGAAGTTCAAACAAGCCGGAAAATCTAATGAGGTGAAACTTTTGTTTTACTGTTGGCATATGTGTGTTTGTGAGTGAAAACGGGCTCAGAACTGTGTTGATAACCATAGAAACAAATAATGTGAATAATAAAAAAAAAGTAATGGCTAAAAAAAAAAAAAGAGGCCCATGAGATGTCATGAGTTTAATAAGGAATTTAAACCACAGGGAGAATTCATTCATTTTAATAGTCCGACAATTTTGATGGTGCTATT
>NC_084639.1:4871049-4913549 GCF_033978795.1 Nerophis ophidion | reverse complement strand
TTTTCAACTTGTTTAAGTCGGGGTCATAGTATCATCCAAAACTAATGTAAAGTATCCACACAACAGAAGAATAAGTGATTATTACATTTTAACAGAAGTGTAGATAGAACATGTTAAGAGAGAAAGTAAGCAGATGTTATTGTAAATGAACAAGTAGATCAAAAATTTATTTTCTACCACTTGTCCTTAATTTTGACAAAATAATAGAGTGATAAATGACACAATATGTTACTGCATATGTCAGCAGCTAAATTAGGAGTCTGTTTGCTTACTTAATACTAAAAGACAAGTTGTCTTGTATGGTCACTATTTTATTTAAGGAAACATTGCAATAAGAAACATATGTTTAATGAACCCTAAGATTTTTTGGTAAAAATATGCCATTAATGCCATTTTTGGGGTCCCCTTTATTTAGAAAAGTATTAAAATACATTTTAGTACCGGTACCAAAATATTGGTATCGAGACAACACGATCATTTTAAAAAAATTCCGCCATGCCTCTGTGGTTTGATTTCACGTTTTCGGGACTTATGCAGATCCCAAATACTAGGGGTGTGGGGGAAAAAAATCGATTCGAATACGTTGTGCGATTCAGAATCGATTCTCATTTTTTAAAAATCGATTTTTTATTTTTTTATCAATCCAACAAACCACTACACAGCAATACCATAACAATGCAATCCAATTCCAAAACCAAACCTGACCCAACAACACTCAGAACTGCAATAAACAGAGCAATTGAGGAGACACAAACACGACACAGAACAAACCAAAAGTAGTGAAACAGAAATGAATATCAACAACAGTATCAATATTAGTTATCATTTCAGCATAGCAGTGATTAAAAATCTCTCATTGACATTATCATTAGACGTTTATGAAAATAAAAATAAATGCATCGCATCTCATAAGCTTGACAACACACTGTGTCCAATATTTTCACAAATATAAAATAAGTCATATTTTGGGTTTGTTTAATAGTTAAAACAAATGTACATTATTGCAATCAGTTGATAAAACATTGTCCTTTACAATTATAAAAGCTTTATTTAAAAAATCTACTACTCTGCTAGCATGTCAGCAGACTGGGGTAGATCCTGCTGAAATCCTATGTATTGAATGAATACAGAATCCTTTTGGAATCGGAAACATATCGTTTTTGAATCGAGAATCGAATCAAATCGAAAAAATTCGATATATTATCGAAACGTGACCCAAAGAATCGATATTGAATCGAATCGTGGGACACCCAAAGATTCGCAGCCCTACCAAATACACAAAAGCGGGTACCCTTCAAGTTCCGTGCTTGTTTGCAACGGCGAGTCGCAAACCTGACGCTCGATTACAGGCGGAGCAATTCTTTGAATAACGTGGGGAGTGAAGGGGGAGAAAGTCGCGCGACCCGATATAAATGATTCCTGTTCTCCTGACTCTAGCCCCGAGGATCCTAGTGCAAGCCTGGCTAATGTGCAATTAAGCTTTAAGCTGAGGGAAAATCACCTCGTACAAACATTTGTCAAGTGAACCGTTCTTCTGTTCGGGCGGGCTAATTAACGAGGGACTGAAAAGAGGGGGGGCTGTTGCTGTAAATGTGTGAGTTGTGTTTGTTTACATGTACACCAAGAAAATAAATATGTGGACTGCAAGGGGAAAGGATCACCGAATCAAAGTCATACGTCTCTATTACGCATCGCTGACATGTAGCCGCTATCATTAAGCAATAATAGTTTACTTTAAGGCTCATGAACTACAGTAGCAACAAATTAGGCCCGCTGATAGCGCCTGGATGCCAAGCCATGCATCGTGGCGGAGGGTGGAGGAGTGACGACGGAGGAGGAGGAAGAGAATGCAAGGCTTTATCGTGTCTGTCACATTAAACGCCGATGCCGCCGCACTCGTCGTAATGAAGATAACTTCCAAAGTCATTTGGAAGTCAAATCATCGCTGTCTGTGAATTTCAATGACGCGTAATAGAGAGCGCGTGCCGCAGGGCGGAGAAGGGGAGGAGGAGGAGAAGGAGGAGGAGGGCGCCACGGCAACAGGAGTCAAGGAGTCGGCGGCCGAAACCAGAGGATACTTTACACTTGTGATGGACGATGCAATTGATTTTCCCTCAGATCCGATAACGAATAGAATTCAGGCTGGTATTGGCTACACCGATCCGATACCCATTCAAATATACCCAATGTGTCTGGTGAAATAAAAATTTAAAAAAGGAGTGTATTTCAAGTACCATATTTTCCTAACTGCTTTTTTTTCTTCTCAAAACTCGACAGCCCGCCTTATAACTTTTGGTTTGTTCTGTGTGGTGTTTGTGTCTCCTCTCAATTGCTCTGTTTATTGCAGTTCTGAGTGTTGCTGGGTCAGGTTCGGTTTTGGAATTGGATTGCATTGTTATGGTATTGCTGTGTATTGTTTTGTCGGATTGATAAAAAAATACAAATTAAAAAAACTAAAATAAAAAAATAAATCGACTTTTTAAAAATGAGAATCGATTCTGAATCGCACAACGTGAGAATCGCGATTCATATTCGAACCGATTTTTTCCCACACCCCTACTCTCCACACTTATGCATGTTTGTCGCATTTCAGCTGCTTGATATTTCTGATTGAATACAAAAATTTAAGGTTTTCACGGAAGTAAACAAGGTAGAGGTCGAACTTTCACATACTCTTATACTTATACATACTTTATCCACTATACCAGGGGTAGGGAACCATTGGCTCTAGAGCCAGATGTGGCTCTTTTGATGACTGCATCTGGCTCTCAGATAAATCTCTTAGCTGACATTGCTTAACACAATAAGTAATGAATAATTCCGCTGGTAATCACAGTGTTAAAAATAACGTTCAAATTATAAAACATTCCCATGCATTTTAATCCAACCATCTAATTTCTTTCACACCTGTTCAAGAAGTCGCATTATTGGTAAGAAGTGTTATATATTTATTATTGGTTAGCTTGAATAACAATGTTATTAAAAAGAATCAGAGACTTATTATACCGTATGTTTTGGACTATAAGTCAGTTTTTTTTCATAGTTTGGCCAGGGGTGCGACTTATACTCAAGAGCGATTTATGTGTGAAATTATTAACACATTACTGTAAAATATCAAATAATATTATTTAGCTCATTCACGTAAGAGACTAGACGTATAAGATTTCATGGGATTTATGGATTAGTTAGTTTAGTTTATTAAGGATCCCCATTAGTCTACACCGCAGTGGAGACTATTCTTCCTGGGGTCCAGGCAAAAAACATCACACAACCACAGAACAAACGATTAAAATGCATTACAACATGATCCAATAATAAATTGTCATAATACAAAAATAGCAACAACAAAGAACCAAAAAATACTAATAAATGTTGTTACATAATAATTTTCATACCAAAGATAAAAATAGCAATATAAAAATAGATATACTGTATACATTTTTGCAAAAATAAAACAAAGAACCAATGGCCTAAAATATACACATTAGTGTACCAAAGACAAACAATAAGTGACGAAAAAGTATCATCCATCCATTTTCTGCTGCTTATCCCATAATCAATAAAATACTCAATAGTCAATAAAAACAGTCATGACATTAGGTACAATCTAAAATAATCTCTTTACGCAATACTTCTCCTTTTAGTTTATTCTTAAAGCCCACAATGCTGGTGATTGATAGCAGATATTGTGGAAGTCTATTCCAGTAAGTGATTGCCCGATACATTACAGTCTTTTTCAAAACATCACTTTTGGGTTTAAGACGGGTGAGAGCACCTCTTTGGGCTAGCCTGGTACCGTAGTTGTGACTGTCACTGGCAAGCAAGAGCTGAGAATACAGATATGAGGGTTTATGGTATGTATAGATGTTTTTTAAAAATAGAATCAAACTACAAGCCAGTCTTTCATCAACTTTCATCCATGACAATTCATGATGCATGATCTCAATGCCAGTCCTAAATGAGCAATGGAGAGCTAGTCTGGCAGCTCTGTTTTGGATTTTATTTAGATCTTGTTTAGATGCATTAGACCAGATTGCTGGGCAGTAGTCCATATATGACAATACAAGGGATTGTATAACTTGCTTCATAGATGTGTTAGTTAAAAAATAGGCACTTCTTCTTATGATTGAAATGATTCTGCTCATTTTTGTTACTATGTTTTTAATGTGAGTGGCCCAAGATAGTCTTTCATCTATTGTAACTCCCAGCAACCTGGCATCTTTAACTTGTTCAACATGAACTCCGTTCAGAGAAACATTTAATATGCGTTCCTTTCTATGAGCATGTTTTGAGCAAATAACAAGACATTTTGTTTTGGAAATATTAAGTTTCATCTTATTTTCTGTAACCCATTTTGAAATCCGCATGACCTCATCTTGTAGTATACTACTCAGGTCGGTGCAATTATCTGCATGTGCATATATTGTTGTGTCATCTGCGTAAATTGCACAGCAACTATTCTTTAAAATACATGACATATCATTTACAAATATTGAGAATAATAAATAATAACGTTGTGGTGAAGAAGGAGCTGAGCCGGAAGGCAAAGCTCTCAATTTACCGGTCGATCTACGTTCCCATCCTCACCTATGGTCATGAGCTTTGGGTCATGACCGAAAGGATAAGATCACGGGTACAAGCGGCCGAAATGAGTTTCCTCCGCCGTGTGGCGGGTCTCTCCCTTAGAGATAGGGTGAGAAGCTCTGCCATCCGGGAGGAACTCAAAGTAAAGCCGCTGCTCCTTCACATCGAGAGGAGCCAGATGAGGTGGTTCGGGCATCTGGTCAGAATGCCACCCGAACGCCTCCCTAGGGAGGTGTTTAGGGCACGTCCAACCGGTAGGAGGCCACGGGGAAGACCCAGGACACGTTGGGAAGACTATGTCTCCCGGCTGGCCTGGGAACGCCTCGGGATCCCCCGGGAAGAGCTAGACGAAGTGGCTGGGGAGAGGGAAGTCTGGGTTTCCCTGCTTAGGCTGTTGCCCCCGCGACCCGACCTCGGATAAGCGGAAGATGATGGATAGATGGATGGAGAATAATAAAGGTCCCAGGCAACTTCCCAGTGGAATACCACAATATAATGTTTTAATATTTGAAAGGGTTCCATTGAACATGACACATTGCTGTCTGTTGACTAGGTAGCTTATCATCCAGTTAATTGCTGAGAGTTTAAAACCATAAGCAGACAGTTTTATAAGTAGTAGTTTGTGATCAATAATATCAAAAGCTGCACTAAAATCTAGTAGCACTGTGCCAACTAATAATTTACTGTCAATTTGTTTTAGCCAGTCATCAGTTAATTGTGTGAGAGCTGTGCATGTTGAATAGACACTTTTATATGCATGTTGAAAGTCTGAATGAATGTTATTTATAGAGAAATACCTTTGAATTTGCTTAAATATAATTGTTTCCATTAATTTTCCTAATACTGGTAAAATGCTAATGGGCCTACTATTTAATCCAGTGAATGCTTCTTTCCTATTTTTTTGGTAGAGGAGTCACTCTTGCGACCTTCCATACTTGAGGATAGATTCCTTCTTTAAAACTTAAGTTAAAAATATAGCATATCGGACTGGCTATTATTCCAGCTGACAACTTTAAAAGTCTACTATCTATATTATCATAAATGGGTTGTACTTGTATAGCGCTTTTCTACCTTCAAGGTACTCAAAGCGCTTTGACACTACTTCCACATTTACCCATTCACACACACATTCACACACTGATGGAGGGAGCTGCCATGCAAGGCGCCAACCAGCACCCATCAGGAGCAAGGGTGAAGTGTCTTGCTCAGGATACAACGGACGTGACGAGGTTGGTTCTAGGTGGGATTTGAACCAGTGACCCTCGGGTTGCGCACGGCCACTTTCCCACTGCGCCACGCCGTCCCTAAATAAATGACCACAAGGTTTGTCAGATTTCAATTCAGACAATAGATTCTCAATTTCCAATACATTGGTGACTGAGAATTCAAATGTACATTCTTTGTCCTGCATGATATCATTTTTAATAAGTGACTCAGATAGAATACCACTTACAGGCAGCATGCCATTTCTTATAGTATCAACTTTACTTATGAAATAATTGTTGAAGTAATTAGCAATTTCTTTGGGCTTGGTGATAAATCCTTCACCTGATTCTATAAATGCTGGTGTTTTTCCCATTTTATCTCTACCCATGATTTGATTGAGAGTACTCCAAAGTTTTTTGCCATCATGTTTAACTTCTTCAATTCTAGATTGGTAGTACACCCTTTTTTTCTGTTTATTTAATTTGGTCACTTTGTTTCTTAAAGAGCAATATGCTAGCCAGTCCTCTGAGCTACCTGAATCTACAGCAACTCTTTTCCATTTATCTCTATCTTTCATCAAGTGTCTCAGGTCAGAGTCAAGCCAAGGGGCTTTGACAGATCTGACGGTGAGTTTCTTGATGGGTGCATGCTTATCACAGACAGAAGAAAATGACTTCATGAATTCATGCAGAGCTGCTTCAGTATGCTTTGACTCGAATACACTGTCTTTAGAAGTGACAGTTTGGTAAAGGTATAGCATGTTCTATATGTTATAGTTATTTGAATGACTCTTACCATAATATGTTACGTTAACATACCAGGCACCTTCTCAGTTGGTTATTTATGCGTCATATAACGTACACTTATTCAGCCTGTTGTTCACTATTCTTTATTTAGTTTAAATTGCCTTTCAAATGTCTATTCTTGGTGTTGGGTTTCATCAAATAAATTCCCCCAAAAATGCGACTTATATATGTTTTTTTCCTTCTTTAATATGTATTTTTGGCAGGTGCGACTTATACTTCGAAAAATATGGTACTGTAAAAATGTTGGTCTTAAAAATGCACACATTTAGTTGTATTCAGTGTTAAAAAATATTATATGGCTCTGACGGAAATACATTTTAAAATATTTGGCTTTCATGGCTCTCTCACCCAAAAAGGTTTCAGACCCCTGCACTATACTAATATAAAATATGTGTGTGTGTGTGTGTGTATATATATATATATATATATATATATATTGTATCTTCTTGTTATGGGACATTCATCCTTTGCTGTTGCCATTTCTAATATAAAGTAGTTTGAAATTCTTTCTTATATCTGTCAGTAAACTCGCCATGAAAGCGCTAAAACATACCGGTGTAGTGAGTATACCTCATTCACCCAAGTAGTTATTAGTTATTAGAGAGTTCCGGTCGGACGTTTTTTCATGGGACACACTTTTTTCCGGATGAGGATAAGCTGCTCCGTTATTGATTGCAGTAAAGTCTGAATTTCAATAAAACAGTTAGCTCCATCTTTTGACACTTCTTCCACGCTACACCGCTACAACAAAGATGACGGGGAGAAGACGCTGCCGAAGATGAGGCACGTAAATAAGACCGCCCACAAAACGGTGCATCTGAAAGCGACAGCCAGAAAGCAGCTTGAAGATGATCTGTAAAACATCATCTATGGAACATTTGGACCAAATAACCACCATTACATGTTATGTAGACCACAAGGAAGTGTTTTACATTTACAAAAAAAAAAAAAAGACTCCTTTAATGTGCCCTATAATCTGGTGGGCCTTATATATGAAAAAAAAACCTTAAAAAAAAGACCATTCATTGGCAGTACGCCCTATGGTCCAGAAAATACAGTACATATATTTAGGTTGTACTCAAATAATGTCAGTGTTTATCTCACGCCAACAACCATACTTGCTAACCCTCCTGATTTTCCTGGGAGACTCCCAAATTTCAGTGCCCCTACCGAAAATCTCCCGGGGCAACCATTCTCCCGAATATATATATATATATATATATATATATATATATATATATATATATATATGTAGGTGTGGGAAAAATCACAAGACTACTTCATCTCTACAGAACTGTTTCATGAAGGGTTCCCTCAATCATCAGGAGAAAAATAAAAAAATATCCTGATGATTGAGGGAACCCCTCATGAAACAGTTCTGTAGAGATGAAGTAGTCTTGTGAAACGCCTCATTTGAGATGCGTTTTCTTTATTTACAATATTTGTATTGTAAATTGTCACTGAAGGCATCAAAACTATGACAACTGTGAAGTGAAAACGCTTTCAGGTGACTACCTCTTGAAGCTCATCGAGAAAATGTCAAGAGTGTGCAAAGCAGTAATCAGAGCAAAGGGTGGCTATTTTGAAGGAACTAGAATATAAAACATGTTTTCTGTTATTTCACGTTTTTATCCACATGAGTTCATTCAGTCAAGGCGTTGAGGGGTTCCGGTTTGGTAACCGCAGGATTAGGTCTCTGCTTTTTGCAGATGATGTGGTCCTGATGGCTTCATCTGACCGGGATCTTCAGCTCTCGCTGGATCGGTTCGCAGCCGAGTGTGAAGCGACCGGAATGAGAATCAGCACCTCCAAGTCCGAGTCCATGGTTCTCGCCCGGAAAAGGGTGGAGTGCCATCTCCGGGTTGGGGAGGAGACCCTGCCCCAAGTGGAGGAGTTCAAGTACCTAGGAGTCTTGTTCACGAGTGAGGGAAGAGTGGATCGTGAGATCGACAGGCGGATCGGTGCGGCGTCTTCAGTAATGCGGATGTTGTACCGATCCGTTGTGGTGAAGAAGGAGCTGAGCCGGAAGGCAAAGCTCTCAATTTACCGGTCGATCTACGTTCCCATCCTCACCTATGGTCATGAGCTTTGGGTCATGACTGAAGGGATAAGATCACGGGTACAAGCGGCCCAAATGAGTTTCCTCCGCCGTGTGGCGGGGCTCTCCCTTAGAGATAGGGTGAGAAGCTCTGCCATCCGGGAGGGACTCAAAGTAAAGCCGCTGCTCCTTCACATCGAGAGGAGCCAGATGAGGTGGTTCGGGCATCTGGTCAGGATGCCACCCGAACGCCTCCCTAGGGAGGTGTTTAGGGCACGTCCAACCGGTAGGAGGCCACGGGGAAGACCCAGGACACGTTGGGAAGACTATGTCTCCCGGCTGGCCTGTGAACGCCTCGGGATCCCCCGGGAAGAGCTAGACGAAGTGGCTGGGGAGAGGGAAGTCTGGGTTTCCCTGCTTAGGCTGTTGCCCCCGCGACCCGACCTCGGATAAGCGGAAGATGATGGATGGATGGATGGATGGATGGAGTTCATTCATAGTTTTGATGCCTTCAGTAACAAAAAGTTTGGACACCCCTGCTAGAGACAAATCTTATGACCTTGTCCAGTATTTTGACTTTTGAATACTCTCACATAAGCAAACAGCAGGTCCTGTTGAGCAACCCAATACCATCCTACCACCCCCATTTTATAAGCACTCACAAGCTCGTGGCTTAAACAAACAAAAAACTATACCAAAAAGTAAATTTGGCTTTGGAACATGTTTGTTTGCTATATAACGGCCAATGATGCATCTTAGACCATGTCACCTTCCAGACCAACTACCTCCAATACAAATAGATCGTGGTCCCCAACTTAAGATAAATTGTCGCTTCTCTTCTTTTGTATATAAGGCACAGTCAAATAAATGTCTGCTATTCTTCACAAAGAGACTTATGGGCGATACTAAACTTCTAAGTCGACCTTGGTTTTCCCCTTTTTCTGTTTGTCCAGAAACATGATGGGACACCAGCCAGCTTTTCAGTATTAATGAACCTGTAGCAGGGATTTGGCTCACTGCGTGTATATATTTGTACGTTCCAGCAGGTGGATGGAGTGGACACCAAGGTGGAGGACTCCCAAGTGTGGGTTCCAGCTGAGGAGCCCATTGATGACCCACAGTTCCTCTTCCACTCCAAGATCTGGGAATTCTGCCAGGAGCTGCCCATCCACTGGATCCACCCCTCCCCCCTGAGTGGTAAGACACAAGGAAGGGGAAGAGGGGGTGGATGTTCTCAGTCTAAATTAGGGGGGTTCAAAGTGTGGCCTTGGGGCTAATTACGGCCCACAGCTCATTTTTACCGGCCCACGACACATTCTAAATATACCATTACAGAAAACTAATTTGAAAATACATAAAATGTGGAATGAAAGAGCAAACAGGTGAAATGTAACGAGAAAATGTTGCAATGTTGACTCTAATAACACAAAGCTACCATGCATGTTTTTTTAACGGTCTTAGCTGAAAAAATAATGAATCAAAATCAATGTTATGAATTATTGACCTATTCAAGGCTCCACATTACTTCACATCAAATATTTTACTTAGTGAAGTGAAGTGAATTATATTTATATAGCGCTTTTCTCTAGTGACTCAAAGCGCTTTTACATAGTGAAACCCAATATCTAAGTTAAATTTAAACCAGTGTGGGTGGCACTGGGAGCACGTGGGTAAAGTGTCTTGCCCAAGGACACAACGGCATTGACTAGGATGGCGGAAGCGGGAATCGAACCTGCAACCCTTTAAGTTGCTGGCACGGCCACTCTACCAACCGAGCTATGCCGCCCCATACTTGGAAATGTTTTGGGTTGAAAATATTGCATATTTTGTGTGTTGCTCTGTAGATGCATTCAAAAAGCAGCTTTTGTAATAAAGACAAATTAACCTCATATGACAAATGTTTTTTTTTACACTGAATTTATGTAACTGAATTTTTTTGCATTTAAATTCGGTGAACTGAATTTTTTTTACTTAGAATTTTGCTTACAATTTTTTTGAAAAAATCTACCGTTTTTTCCGGACCTGAAGGTACACTTAAAATCTTTTTTTTCCCTCAATATTCGACAGTGTGCCTTATAACCCGGTGCACCGAATATAAAGAATAAGTTTGGTTGAGCTAACCCACCTCGAAGCTATTTTATTTGGTACATGGTGTAATGATGAGTGTGACCAGTAGATGGCAGTCAAACATAAGAGATAAATGTAAGCTGCACTATGATGGCAATATGTCTAGTAAACACCAACAATTCATTTGTTCCATTAAAAATATAGAACTTTACACACGGCGCTCAAACATCTAAATGTTTTAGTACGACTTTGGAAAGCTATGAAGGCGCACCACTTGATGCATTGTACTGTGCTTCAATTTAGGAGTATTATTATGGTGTGTGTATAAGATAAGACATTATCTGGCGTTTTGTTTTGCAATATTATGCAAAAGTAACTTTTCCTTCCTTCTGGTACCTGCTGATCTGAATTTTTGGATCTGCATAAATCCTGAAAGATTGTGCGAGTCCGCCTTTGTAGTCCGTGGAAAAACGATGTAGTCTATAAGTTTCTTATTTTTCTCTCTCTGCTTGATATGTGACATACATCCTCCGCTGTTGCCATTTCTAATATAAAGTAGTGTCAAGTTCTTACTTATATCCGTCAATAAACTCGCCATGAAAGCGTTTTAACATAATGGTGTAGTGAGTTTATATTATTCACCCATGTAGTTATTAGAGAGTTCCGGTCGGACGGCTTTTCACAAGACACACGTTTCCGGATCAGGGTATGCTGCTCCGTTATTGATTGCAGTAAAGTCTGAATGTCAATAAAACAGTTAGCGCCATCTTTTGACACTTCTTCCACTCCTGTCCTTGCACGCTACACCGCTACAACAAAGATAACGGGGAGAAGACGCTGCCAAAAGTGAGCCACATAAATAAGACCGCCCACAAAACGGTGCATCCGAAAGCGACTGTCAGAAAGCGGCTTGAAGATGATCTGTAAAACATCATCTATGGAACATTTGGGCCAAATAACCACCATTACATATTATGTAGACTACAACAAAGTGTTTTACATTCAGAAAAAAAAAAAATACTCCTTTAAATGTGCCCTATAATCTGGTGGGCCATATATATGAAAAAAAACTATTAAAAAAAATAAAAATAGACCATTCATTGGCAGTATTCTTCTTCCTCCAAACACGACAAGTTGAGTTTATACCAAAATGGATACATGGATGATACAGCAGAGGATTGGGAGAATGTCATGTGGTCAGATGAAACCAAAATAGAACTTTTTGGTATAAACTCAACTCGTCGTGTTTGGAGGAAGAAGAATACTGAGTTGCATCCCAAGAACACCACACCTACTGTGAAGCATGGTGGTGGAAACATCATGCTTTGGGGCTGTTTTTCTGCTAAGGGGACAGGACGATTGATCCGTGTTAAGGAAAGAATGAATGGGGCCATGTATCGTGAGATTTTGAGCCAAAACCTCCTTCCATCAGTGAGAGCTTTGAATGGTTGACCAAATACTTATTTTCCACCATACTTTACAAATAAATTCTTGAAAATTCCAACAATGTGAATTCCTGGATTTTTTTTTCACATTCTGTCTCTCACAGTTGAAGTGTACCTATGATGAAAATTACAGACCTCTGTCATCATTTCAAGTGGGAGAACTTGCACAATCGCTGGCTGACTAAATACTTTTTTGCCCCACTGTATATTTCGTGTATCGTGACATGGCTTAAAAATATCGAGATATTAAAAAAAGGCCATATCGCCCAGCACTATTTTGCATAATAGGCCCCTTGGAAGCAGTCTAATGACTTTGGCTGTGTTGCAATATCTACCTGATGAGCGACCACTTTGTTTCCACTCTCCGCCAAATCGTTATGAAAGTTTAGGAAAAAAGTTCTCACATATAATGAGTTTTCAGATTTTGGAAGGAGCGTTCTCTCTCCAATTATCGCCGGCTTCTAATTAAAGCCCCATCCTCGTTACGGTTTAGGTAAACAAGTGTCTGGGCTATAGTTAGTGCACTAATGGGTTTAAATTACAGGCATGCACAGGAAAGGCAGTGCTAGGACTGGATTACACTTTTGCATCAGCGTTTGAGTATTAACAACAACATCCTTCCTCTGCTTTATGGTTTAGATCCGGACTTGCAGGAGGAGGTCGATCACCTGGACGCCCCAGAAGCCGAGGTCAAAGGCCACCGCTTTACCCGCCAATCGGAGTACCACACTCCGGTCAACGACTACGTGAGTGTCGCTCCACCGCACCGTGACACCGGCGGGATACAGTGGAGCCACTTCAATTAGCCGCGGCTCATGCCTCCACTTTGTCCCCCGTACAAATTGCTGGCTAATTGATGTTAAAACTGACTTTGTGCACCAGAGGGCACAGCAATTGCTCTATATATCTGTTTAAGTAAGGCCAGTTCATCGAAGACTCCCTTAATGTCCCTCCATTAATTGAGAGGAACATCCAGCCTCTCTCCAAGGCAGCAAATTGTGCCTAAAGCGCCTCTTAGTGCCTTTTCTCACTTTGCTTTTTTTTCTCTCTCTCTCTCTCACTCTTTTTTATTTTTTTTTCCGAGGCGCACACACTCAAGGTCACTCGCTGCTGTGCGGATAAGTTCTATTTATTAATAATGCTTTAATTATCACACATGAAGGGGGAAAGACAGACGGCGTGTGTTGCTGCCGCTCGGCAGTGCGTGATTAATTATCCAGAAAAATATATTACACACTGACATAAAGGAAAGCATGTTGGCGACACAGAGTGTATGCGCACGCACGTACGCGCCGCATTCATCACGAACGCGGGAAAAAGCCACTAAAGCTGAGGCGCTGTCTCCTCAGCGCACACAAAAGGCAGAAATGAGACTTCCTTTAATGATGGCATTTATCAGGACCCTCCCAGAAGCAGGTTCTGCTCACAAATCCTTCATTTCCTCTTGTTTGTAGTAAGAATTTGTGGCAAAAGTTAAGAACTGGATCACAGCTCCTCAAAGTTGGGTTGTATTTGCAACTTTTTGACCAACAATACCGATAGATAGGAGCCTCAAATTACTCAAAGAGCAATGGTAGATATGAAGAACATGAACACAGGGTTTCCCCTTAATGGAGCTGAATGTGGCAGACCACCACGGATTTTTCACAACACACTTTGAAAATAAGGATTTTTTTTAACCTGAAAACAAATTTGAGTAATATTATATATTGGAGCCCCCAGAAGAAATTATACAATAATTTACACACTATTCTTAACTTTTATTACCAATCTTGTGATATCAAATGTCACAATCTCAACAGGTTTTACCTTCCGTGCTAACACTTTCGTCTCCCTGAGTCCGCGCTTCCCCGGACATGCAACAACACTTCCTCACATCACCTTTCAGACACGGACAGTGTGTTTGCAAACATAAGAAAAACTAACTTCAAATCCAAACCACACAGACATAAAACATTACCATCTGCAGGTTGGTACAATATGAATGGAGACATTACACGCACATATACATATACATATATATATATATACATATATATATATATATATATATATATATATATATATGCATATATATACATATATACATACATACATACATATATATACATACATATATGTATATATGTGTGTATATATATATATATATACACACACACATACATATATATACATACATACACACACACATTATATATATATATATATATACATATATATACATACACACACATATTGTATATATATATATACTACATATATATATATAGATACACACATTATATATATATAGGTATATATATACATACACACACAATATATATATATATATATATATATATATATATATATATACACACACACTATGCATATATATAAATATATATACATACACATATATATGTATGTATGTATGTATGTATGTACAAACATTTGTAGGTATGTAGATATATATATGTACACACACACACACACATATATATATATATACACACACACACACACACACACACACATACATACAGTACAGGGAAAAAGTTTGCACACACCCTCTCATTCAGTGTGTTTTCACTATTTTCATGACTATTTACATTGTAGATTGTCACTGAAGGGATCAAAACTATGACAACTGTGAAGTAAAAAACCCTTTCAGGTGACCACCTCTTAAAACTCATCGAGAGAATGCCAAGAGTGTGCAAAGCAGTAATCAGAGCAAAGGGTGGCTATTTTGAAGAAACTAGAATATAAAACATGTTTTCAGTTATTTCACCTTTTTTTTGTTAAGTACATAACTCTACGTTCATTCATAGTTTTGATGCCTTCAGTGACAATCTACAATGTAAACAGTCATGAAAATAAAGAAAACACATTGAATGAGAAGGTGTTTCCAAATCTTGGGCCTATTTTCCCTACAACTTGGGAAACACTTTATCCTCACCACTTTTATGCCTTTGTTAGATTATGGAGACATGCTTTTTATGAATGCTCGACACTTATTTGAAAAAAATGGATACTGTTCATCACTGTGCCTTATGTTTTATTACTGGTTGTGGGAACCTTTGTGTGCAAAAGCAAACTGTCCATCTTTATAAGTACGAATATTTTCTCGATGGTTGTGTTTTATATATAAATCACTTCTTGATCTGGTTCCCCCTTACTTGCCTTCTTTTATGTGTAGACTCCAGTCACTACGTCTTAAGGTCGCAGGACATACTTAGCATGGTAGTTCCTAGAGCTAACACAAGTCTTGGAAAAAAAAGCTTTCCAATATGCTTAAGGATCTGAAATTACCTGAACTGACACTTTGGGGGAATTTCAAGCCATTTTAAAAGGATCGAGAAACGGTTTCTATTGGGCATTCTACTTGTTTCTTATTGAAAAATTGTATACATTGTTTTTATGTAAGTAATTTATTTTTAATTGTAGCATGTGACCGCTGCTGTTTTTGTTGTTCTTATATGTATTTCTGCAATTTTCTCTTGCTGCCCTCTTGGCCAGGCCACTAAGAAAATAGGTGTTCTTTTCAATTAGTTTTTACCTGGTTAGATAAAGGATAATGATTGATTGATTAACATATTTTCCAATTAAAAATGACATACCACAATCTAAACTTAATACAACACATTAGTACATTAACAACTAAAATATTTATTGAGCACATTGAACATACAAGTTGTGCTTTCTTAGCCCAAGGTGATCGCTATATACTTGGATGATTATGACACAGAGATGTTATAACGGCGCGTTCAAGGACCGATGAACACAGTAGGCCACCACAACGCCCGCCAGAACACTTATCATTGAAGCATGAGAAACATAAAACATGCAAAATAGTGGACTTTCTAACAGTGGGTCTATTTATTTTTTTAAATATATAAATATTTCAGCCTGTGTAAAAGTACTTGTTGAGCAAATTCAACAATACCATGGTAATAATGATAACCTTGGTCACAAAAACATGATATTTTTATATCGTTACATCTCTCATCATGACAGTAAGTTGAACGATGCCGACACGTTTGTTACTGGATATTTCCTAACACGTTTCTGCCTTGCAGACATTGGGCTTGACCTACTGACGGTTTGCGTCTATTAAAAGACGTGCATACGATACCGGGAGAAGAAGATGTAAATATATTTATTTAGCACACGCAGTGTGATTTATCAAAACTAAAACTCGACTGCGAACGCTTAAAAGTATGTGCAAACAGACCCGGTTACATGCACGGCTGTAAGAAAGGAGGCCTACGTATTAACATATATGGACTTCCATCCCATCCATTTTCTACCGCTTATTCCCTTACGGGGTCGCGGGGGGCGCTGGCGCCTATCTCAGCTACAATCGGGCGGAAGGCAGGGTACACCCTGGACAAGTCGCCACCTCATCGCAGGGCCAACACAGATAGACAGACAACATCCACACCCACATTCACACACTAGGGCCAATTTAGTGTTGCCAATCAACCTATCCCCAGGTGCATGTCTTTGGAAGTGGGAGGAAGCCGGAGTACCCGGAGGGAACCCACGCATTCACGGGGAGAACATGCAAACTCCACACAGAAAGATCCCGAGCCTGGATTTGAACCCAGGACTGCAGGACCTTCGTATTGTGAGGCAGACGCACTAACCCCTCTGCCACCGTGAAGCCCCTATATGGACTTTAAAGAATTAAAAACCATTAGACATATTGTCTATTCAGCAATATCATTTTATAATTGCATATCTCATGGGTGACTTAAGGGGCTGATTAAAATAAATGTATGTAATGCATTTTGGTGTCTGCTGGCGTTCTTTTAATGACGTTCCATTTTTTTCACATAGGCAATATGTTAATAATATATTTATATATTATTAACATATCCCCTATGTGGAAAAAAATGTCCTGCAATATGCATTTTCTGCGTTTGGACTCTGGGATGCACACTCGCAGTTAATGCCAGCCTCTCCCAACTTTAGCGCGCTACAAAAGGGAGGAAGTCATTTGTAGAAGTACCGCAGGACTGGATCTGGAAAAAAAAAAGTGGTACGTGTCTGTTGCTTGTTTTACAAGCAAAAGGAAGGCGCATGATAAGATGAATGTACAGTAAACCATCGAGTGTCTCCACATAAAAGTGATTTTATTGTTTGTAGACGCTGTTGTGCGAGTGGTATTTGAACCTTGGTAGATAATGTAGTTTGTACCTCTAAGTAGTATGCAAATACAGTATAAGTATTTGATACTTGTTTATATTCACAAATGTGTTTTAGACTGCTATAGTGTTCAATTAAGGACATTTATTACGTACAGTACAGGACAAAAGTTGAACGCACCTTCTCATTCAATGCGGGTTCGTTATTTTCATGACAATTTACTTTCTAAATTTGAAGACATCAAAGATGAATGAACACATGTGGAGTTATGTACTCAACAAACAAAGGTGAAATAACTGAAAACAAGTTTTTATTCTAGTTTCTTCAAAATAGCCACCCTTTGCTCTGATTACTGCTTTGCATACTCTTGGCATTCTCTCAATGAACTTCAAGAAGTAGTCACCTGAAATGTTTTTCACGTCACAGGTGTCATAGTTTTGATGCCTTCAGTGACAATCTACAAGGTAAACAGTCATGAAAATAAAGAAAACACATTGAAATGAGAAGGTGTGTCCAAACTTTTGCCCTGTACTATTCTATGTCTAGCTTGTGTGCTTAGCTGTTGTGTAGCTGCTACCTACTGGTAACCTATAGAGGTGTCAAAAAAAAAAAATTTTTAATCGAATCACGATTATTTGTAACGATTGTTAATCGATTAAAAAAAATCGAAAATCGATTTTTTTTTTATTAGTATTTAAATCTGTCCTGTAAAGCAGATGATCATATCTGCTGTACGTACGTACTTTAGAAAAGAGAAATATTGACTACTACTGCTACTGCTACTACTACTACTACTACTACTACTACTACTCAGTGGCCTAGTGGTTAGAGTGGTAGTGGCCTAGTGGTTAGAGTGTCCGCCCTGAGATCTGTAGTTCAAACCTTGGCCGAGTCATACCAAAGACTACAAAAATGGGACCCATTACCTCCCTGCTTGGCACTCAGCATCAAGGGTTAGAATTGGGGGTTAAATCACCACAAATGATTCCCGGGCGGGGCACCGCTGCTGCCCACTGCTCTCCTCACCTCCCAGGGCGTGAACAAGGGGATGGGTCAAATGCAGAAGACACATTTCGCCACACCTAGTGTGTGTGTGACAATCATTGGTACTTTAACTTTAACTTTTTGCCCTATTTGTATTTGATTTTAATAAATGTTTGGATATTCCAAGATGGCGGCGCCCGTACGGGCTGCAACATTGCGGAGCTCTTGCTAAAAATGGAACATTTGGCAGAAATACCGGACAATTCTACAAACTTTATGGCTGGCTCACATCGTGGTCACTCCGTGATCACGTACGACCGCCAGACACTTCTGGATGTGGACATATCGGGCTGTTTTGGACTGATAGACGCTTGCGTGCTAAACGTGCTAACTAGCATGGGAATACATCGGCGGCTACATCCAGTGGCCTGTGAAGCAGGGGAGTCTAGTAGCAGCGGGGGCCGTCTACGGAGCAGACGCCAGCGGTGTGATCGGAAACGCGGATGTCGAGCGGGGCTAAAAACAAAGCAGAAGGCTAATCCCCACAGAACACCACTTCCCTCCATCCTGAAGACGGATTTAAATGGAAAATGCGAGACTACTGGTCTGGGTAAGGAGTCTGTTAAATTAGAACACGTTTTTTCTGCTTTGAGTGTTTCAGAGTTGGACATGTGTTTTACTGAGGTGGCTAACTATGATGCGTGCAGTTTATCAAAGCAACAAACAAACAATCGGAAAATCCCCGTTACTGAGGTGGCTAACTATGATGCGTGCAGTTTATCAAAGCAACAAACAAACAATCGGAAAATCCCCGTTACTGAGGTGGCTAACTATGATGCGTGCAGTTTATCAAAGCAACAAACAAACAATCGGAAAATCCCCGTTACTGAGGTGGCTAACCATGATGCGTGGAGTTTATCAAAGCAACAATCAAACAATCGGAAAAGTCCTGTCGTATCAATTCCTAGATATGGTCGTGACTATACTAAATGCACTGGGCATAATAAACACAACATTATTAATATTGCTACTACGGATAATTTGATCAAAAACTCCCTAAAACAGCCCACTACCTATAATATAGGTTTTTTAAACATAAGATCATTGTCTCCCAAAACGTTATTAGTTAATGATATTATCAGAGACAACAATCTTAACGTCATCGGTCTCAGCGAAACCTGGCTTAAACCAAACAACTTTTTTGCGCTAAATGAGGCATGTCCTCCTAACTTTACACATGCGCATATTGCCCGTCCGCTCAAAAGGGGTGGGGGGGTCGCACTAATATACAACGAAAACTTTAACCTTAGTCCTAACATAAATAATAAATATAAATCGTTTGAGGTGCTTACTATGAGGTCTGTCACACCGCTGCCTCTACACCTGGCTGTTATCTACCGCCCCCCAGGGCCCTATTCGGACTTTATCAATGAATTCTCAGAGTTCGTTGCTGATCTAGTGACACACGCCGATAATATAATCATAATGGGGGACTTTAATATCCATATGAATACCCCATCGGACCCACCGTGCGTAGCGCTCCAGACTGTAATTGATAGCTGTGGTCTCACACAAATAATAAATGAACCCACGCATCGCAACGGTAATACGATAGACCTAGTGCTTGTCAGGGGTATCACCGTTTCCAAAGTTACGATACTCCCGTATACTAAAGTATTGTCCGATCATTACCTTATAAAATTCGAGGTTCAGACGCATGTTCGTCAAACTAATAATAATAATAACTGCTATAGCAGCCGCAACATTAATACGGCCACAACGACAACTCTTGCTGACCTACTGCCCTCGGTAATGGCACCATTCCCAAAGTATGTGGGCTCTATTGATAACCTCACTAACAACTTTAACGACGCCCTGCGAGAAACCATTGATAACATAGCACCGCTAAAGTTAAAAAAGGCTCCAAAAAAGCGCACCCCGTGGTTTACAGAAGAAACTAGAGCTCAGAAATTATTATGTAGAAAGCTGGAACGCAAATGGCGCACGACTAAACTTGAGGTGCACCATCAAGCATGGAGTGATGGTTTAATAACTTATAAACGCATGCTTACCTTAGCTAAAGCTAAATATTACTCAAATCTCATCCACCGTAATAAAAACGATCCTAAATTTTTGTTTAGTACGGTAGCATCGCTAACCCAACAAGGGACCCCTTCCAGTAGCTCCACCCACTCAGCTGATTACTTTATGCAATTCTTTAGTAAGAAAATTGAAGTCATTAGAAAGGAGATTAAAGACAATGCGTCCCAGCTACAACGGGGTTCTATTAACACTGATACGATGGTATATACGGCGGATACTGCCCTCCAAAATAGTTTCTCTCGTTTTGAGGAAATAACATTAGAGGAATTGTTACAACGTGTAAATGGAATAAAACAGACAACATGTTTACTTGACCCTCTTCCTGGGAAACTGATCAAGGAGCTCTTTGTATTATTAGGTCCATCAGTGCTAAATATTATAAACTTATCACTTTCCTCTGGCACTGTTCCCCTAGCATTCAAAAAAGCGGTTATTCATCCTCTTCTTAAAAGACCTAACCTCGATCCTGACCTCATGGTAAACTACCGACCGGTGTCTCACCTTCCCTTTATTTCAAAAATCCTTGAAAAAATTGTTGCGCAGCAGTTAAATGAACACTTAGCGTCTAACAATCTATGTGAAACCTTTCAATCCGGTTTCAGGGCAAATCACTCCACGGAGACAGCCCTCGCAAAAATGACTAATGATCTATTGCTAACGATGGATTCTGATGCGTCATCTATGTTGCTGCTCCTCGATCTTAGCGCTGCTTTCGATACAGTCGATCATAATATTTTATTAGAACGTATCAAAACACGAATTGGTATGTCAGACTTAGCCCTGTCTTGGTTTAACTCTTATCTTACTCATAGGATGCAGTGTGTCTCCCATAACAATGTGACCTCGGACTACGTTAAGGTAACGTGTGGAGTTCCCCAGGGTTCGGTCCTTGGCCCTGCACTCTTCAGCATCTACATGCTGCCGTTAGGTGACATCATACGCAAATACGGTATTAGCTTTCACTGTTATGCTGATGACACCCAACTCTACATGCCCCTAAAGCTGACCAACACGCCGGACTGTAGTCAGCTGGAGGCGTGTCTTAATGAAATTAAACAATGGATGTCCGCTAACTTTTTGCAACTCAACGCCAAAAAAACGGAAATGCTGATTATCGGTCCTGCTAGACACCGAACTCTATTTAATAATACAACTCTAACATTTGACAACCAAACAATTAAACAAGGCGACACGGTAAAGAATCTGGGTATTATCTTCGACCCAACTCTCACCTTTGAGGCACACATTAAAAGCGTTACTAAAACGGCCTTCTTTCATCTCCGTAATATCGCTAAAATTCGCTCCATTCTGTCCATTAAAGACGCTGAGATCATTATCCATGCGTTTGTTACGTCTCGCCTCCTGTAACGTATTATTTTCGGGTCTCCCCATGTCTAGCATTAGAAGATTACAGTTGGTTCAAAATGCGGCTGCTAGACTTTTGACAAGAACAAGAAAGTTTGATCACATTACGCCTGTACTGGCTCACCTGCACTGGCTTCCTGTGCATTTAAGATGTGACTTTAAGGTTTTACTACTTACGTATAAAATACTACACGGTCTAGCTCCATCCTATCTTGCCGATTGTATTGTACCATATGTCCCGGCAAGAAATCTGCGTTCAAAGGACTCTGGCTTGTTAGTGATTCCCAAATCCCAAAAAAAGTCTGCGGGCTATAGAGCGTTTTCCGTTCGGGCTCCAGTACTCTGGAATGCCCTCCCGGTAACAGTTCGAGATGCCACCTCAGTAGAAGCATTTAAGTCTCACCTTAAAACTCATTTGTATACTCTAGCCTTTAAATAGACTCCCTTTTTAGACCAGTTGATCTGCCGTTTCTTTTCTTTTTCTTCTATGTCCCACTCTCCCTTGTGGAGGGGGTCCGGTCCGATCCGGTGGCCATGTACAGCTTGCCCGTGTATCGGCTGGGGACATCTCTGCGCTGCTGATCCGCCTCCGCTTGGGATGGTTTCCTGCTGGCTCCGCTGTGAACGGGACTCTCGCTGCTGTGTTGGATCCGCTTTGGACTGGACTCTCGCGACTGTGTTGGATCCATTGTGGATTGAACTTTCACAGTATCATGTTAGACCCGCTCGACATCCATTGCTTTCCTCCTCTCCAAGGTTCTCATAGTCATCATTGTCACCGACGTCCCACTGGGTCATTATTGTCACCGATGTCCCACTGGGTGTGAGTTTTCCTTGCCCTTATGTGGGCCTACCGAGGATGTCGTGGTGGTTTGTGCAGCCCTTTGAGACACTAGTGATTTAGGGCTATATAAGTAAACATTGATTGATTGATTGATTGATATTTGCATGTCTCATGACCCATCATCAGTATGTAATATTGACTGCATTTCTGATAGTTTTGTGTGTGCAATGTTGTTCCAGACCACAGCAAACGTTACCTAGCTTGCCAAAGATTGTAATAAATCTAATAAAAGAAAACAGCCTGTCGTTCCCTTTAACTTGGACACACACATCTATACATTTGGCCAGTCTAAGGCAGTCATTTCCAGGAGTTATCTCACCTTCTGAGTAGCTTCTGATTTACTAATGCTTTCTAATGTTGTAAAAAGGTGTAGAACAAATCAGTGTTTTTCAACCTTTTTTGGGCAAAGGTAAATCTTTTTCATTGAACAAATCCAAAGGCGCACCACCAGCAGAAATCATATAAAAATTTAAAAATTCGATATAGACAATAAAAAGTGTTTGTCGCAATTGTTGAATATGAATTCAAACCATAACCAACCACGCATCAATATACTTGTCTCTAAGTACTGTCACGACCTGTCACATCACTTGGTGTCTTAGTTCTTGTCTTGCGCTCCTATTTTGGTGGCTTTTCCTGTTTTGATGGTATTTTCCTGTAGTAGTTTTATTTCTTACTTGAGCACTATTCCCCACACAGGTTTTGTTTTAGCAATCAAGGCTACTTAACTTGTCGCTATCCTTTTTTGCGGGTATATTGATGATTGTCATGTCATGTTCGGATGTACTTTGTGGACACCGTCTGCTCCACACACTAAGTCTTTGCTGTCGTCCAGCATTCTGTTTTTGTTTACTTTGCAACCAGTTCAGTTTTAGATTCATATTGCATAGCCATCCCTAAGCTTCAATGCTTTTTCTTAGCGGCACTTGCCTTTTGTTTATTTTTGGTTTAAGCATTGGATACCTTTTGACCTGCACGCTGTCGTCTGCAAATTGTGATAAGACTAACCGTGTTCCCGACATCTACAAAGCAATTAGCTACCTGCTGCCACCTAGTGATATGGAAGAGTATTACACGGTTACTCTGCCAAGCTCTAAACAGCACCGACACATTTGCAGATTATTATTACTGGTTCGAAAAAAAATGACATATCCTCCCACGGCACACCAGACTGTATCTCACGGCACACTAGTGTGCAACGGCACAGTGGTTGAAAAACACTGGGATAAATAATACATTTCAACATTTCTGTCAACATTGCTTCAGCCTGCGACACATAGGGATTTTGATTTCAGGCAATTATAGCTAATATATACACTTAAATCATGTGCTGTCTTCAATATTTATATAAGACTTTTAAAGTCATTTTGATAGTAGGCTATTACAGCTTATATAGACACTTACGCCATGTATTGCTTTCATTCTAACACTTATATAAGACGTTTAAAGTCAATTTGATAGTAGGCTAATATAGCTAATATAGACACTTGCGTCATGTGTTGCCTTCATTATAACATTTATATATGTCTTTTAATTTTCTGCGGTTCCAGACAGATTTGTTTTTTGTATTGTTGGTCCAATATGGCTTTTTCAACGTTTTGGGTTACCGACCCCCGGTTTAATCCAATCCCCTTTATTTATATGGCTCTATGAACAACATAACTGTCTCCAAAGTGCTGCACATAAAAAGAAACAATAAAAAGTAATCAACTTACAAGCAATTAAAATAAAACAAGTAAAAAACAAATCAATAAAATAGAATAAAACAATAAAAGACAAATCAATAAAATAAAATAAAACAATAAAAGACAGAGGAACACAAGACTCATGCAGATTTAAAAGCCAGAGAATAAAAGTGGGTTATAAGACGAGATTTAAAACATACAGCAGTGGGGGACATTCTAACATGAGGGGGAAGAACATTCCAAAGTTTAGGGCCAACAACCGAGAAGGTCCTATCTACCAGAGTCTTAAGCTTCGTTGTAGGCCCCACAAGTTGGAACTGGCCCTTGGACCGCAACGTGAGAGCTGGAGCATGAATTTGGATGAGGTCCGTGATGTACCTTGGGGCCAGTCCATTCAAAGCTTTAAAGGCCTACTGAAAGCCACTACTACCGAGCACGCAGTCTGATAGTTTATATATCAATGATGAAATATTAACATTGCAACACATGCCAATACGGCCGGTTTAGTTTACTAAATTACAATTTTAAATTTCCCGCGGAGTTTCTGGTTGAAAACGTCGCGGAATGATGACGCGTACGCGTGACGTCTCGGGTTGTAGCGCACATATTAGCCCAACACCACTTACGGCTAAAAGTTGTCTCTTTTCATCACATAATTACACAGTAATTTGGACATCTGTGTTGCTGAATCTTTAGCAATGTTTTCAATTAATAATGGAGACTATAAAGAAGAATGCTGTTGGTGGAAAGCAGTGGATTGCAGCTGCCTTTAGCAACCGAAACACAGCCGGTGTTTCTTTGTTTGTTGTGAAGCTTTAACACAGAGCGGTCAAGCGAACATTTTTCTCTACGTCAAACAGCACGTTTTTGGATGGGAAAATTGTGATATTAAGTCGGCTCTTACCGGAGACTTCGGTGGATTATGGGACCTCCTCCTGTAGCTGTCAAAAAGGCAGCTGTGATCTTGGCTTCTCTCAGAGACACTGGCGTTCACCGCGGCCATCCGACTTTCAGGGATGACAGTATAATCTCACTAGAATACTATTAACACAATAAGCAGATAAGAGATTTTCCAGAATTATCCTTGTAATTGTGTCTAATTACATCTGAAACGCTCCCAGTTCCCGGAGCCGTCGCTTTTTTTTTTTTTTTTTTTTTTCCACTCTAACTTTCCCCATCCACGAATCTTTCACCCTTGCTCAAATTAATGGAAAATCGTCGCTTTCTCGGTCCGAATAGCTCTTGCTATCCTCACATTATAAACTATGTGAGAAGCCCTACAACCCGTGACATCACGCGCACGTTGTCTGCTACTTCCGGTAAAGGCAAGGCTTTTTTAATTAGCGACCAAAAGTTGCGAACTTTATCGTCGATGTTCTCTACTAAATACTATCAACAAAAATATGGCAAAATGGCGAAATGATCAAGTATGCCACATAGAATGGACCTGCTATCCCCGTTTAAATAAGAAAATCTCATTTCTGTAGGCCTTTAAAAACAAACAGCCAATTTTAAAGTCAATCCTTATAGGAAGCGACAACCGAGGTGATGTGCTCCTTTTTTTGAATTGGTTAAAAATCGTGCCGCAGAGTTTTGGACTAACTGTGGAAGTGCATTTTGACTTATTCCAGGGTAAAGTGCATTACAGTAGCCCAGACGTGATGAGATGAGACGAAAAACATGGCTACTATCAAAAAAAACGTCCCATAGCGACTAATTGTACATAAGTCTTAAAAACTTTTAAATGGTTTACATCAGGGTTGTCCAAAGTGTGGTCCAGGGGCTATTTGCGGCCCGCATGTAATTTTTTAACGGCCCACAACAAAGTAAAAAAAGTAAAATATTCTACTTTAACATATATTTTTGGGAGGAAAATATTGCATAGTTTTCTGTTTGCCATATAAAAAACAGGTTTTTTTTTTACAAACCGGCATTGAACGAACAAATATTAAAATAAAAACGATAATAATAATTATGATAAAAATAATAATAATAAAAACTTATAATCAACGGATATATCTGAAGTTGATTTGAAGACATGAGTGTTGAAAGTAAAAAAAAAATAATGTTTAACTAATTTTCAACACTTTTAAGAGAGGGGCCCTCTGGATACCCTAATTTTAGCAGTCTTTGAACTCATTGTAGTTGTTTGGACTATGCGCAACAGTTTGTTTACATGTACAACTTTCTCCGACGCTACCACAAAAAGACGTGTTTTATGCCTTTCTTTCTTAGTCTCATTTTGTCCACCAAACGTTTTATGCTGTGCGTGAATGCACAAAGGTGAGCTTTGTTGACGTTGTCGACTTGTTGAAGTGCTAATCAGGAATTTTTGGTCACTGCATGACTGCAAGCGAATTGATGCTCACATGCTATTTAGGCTAGCTGTACGTACATATTGCATCATTATTAGAGATGTCCGATAATATCGGACTGCATATATTATCAGCCGATAAATGTTTAAAATGTAATATCAGAAATGATCGATATCAGTTTCAAAAAGTAAAATGTATTACTTTTTAAAACGCCGCTGTACCGAGTGGTACACGGACGTAGGGAGAAGTACAGAGCGCCGATAAACCTTAAAGGCACTGCCTTTGCGTGCCGGCCCAATCACATAATAACAACGGCTTTTCACACACACAAGTGAATGCAAGGCATACTTGGTCAACAGCCATACAGGTCACACTGAGGGTGGCCGTAAAAACAACTTTAACACTGTTACAAATATACGCCACACTGTGAACCCACACCAAACAAGAATGACAAACACATTTCGGGAGAACATCTGCATCGTAACACAACATAA
Source organism: Nerophis ophidion (assembly GCF_033978795.1). NCBI lineage: Eukaryota > Metazoa > Chordata > Actinopteri > Syngnathiformes > Syngnathidae > Nerophis > Nerophis ophidion. The sequence goes on along the minus strand of NC_084639.1, from coordinate 4,886,483 downwards.
ACACAACAGAACAAATACCCAGAAACCCTTGCAGCACTAAGTCTTCCGGGACGCTACAGTATACACCCACAGCTACCTTTAATCCCCCCCCACCTCAACCCCGTCCCCCCAACCAGCCCACCTCAACCTCCTCATGCTCTCTCAGGGAGAGCATGTCCCAAATTCCAAGCTGCTGTTTTGAGGCTTGTTAAAAAAAATTCTGCACTTTGTGATTCCAATAATAAATATGGCAGTGCCATGTTGGCACTTTTTTTCCATAACTTGAGTTGATTTATTTTGGAAAACCTTGTTACATTGTTGAGTGCATCCAGCAGGGCATCACAACAAAATTAGGCGTAATAATGTGTTAATTCCATAACTGTATATATCGGTATCGGTTGATATCGGAATCTGTAATTAAAAGTCGGACAATATCGAAATATCGGATATCGGCAAGAAAGCCATTATCGGACATCTCTAATCATTATGCCTCGTTTGTAGCTATATTTGTGCTCATTTACTTTCCTTTACTTATGTATTATATTTATATTTGCATGTCTCATGACACATTATCTGCATGTAATTTTGGCTGCATTTCTGAGAGTTGTTTGAGTGCCATGTTGTTCCAGACCACAGCAAACGTTACCCAGCTTGCAAAGATTGTAATAAATCTATTAGAAGACAGCCTGTAGTTTCCTTAAACTGAGACACACACATCTATATATTTGGCTAATCTAAGACAATTTCCAGGAGTTATCTCACCTTCTGTGAAGCCTCCGTTTTACTAATGTTTTCCAATGTTGTAAAAATGTGTCGAATTAATTTCAAAATTTCTGTTAACGAAGATTTGCATCAGCCTGCGACACATACTGCATTTCCTTGAATTGCCGCCGGGTATATAGTATGCGCCTACCTAGAATTACTGCCGAGTCAAACTTGTTTTTGCAAAATAATTAGTGCATGCTTAGCATTACCGCCGGCTCAGGATTAATGCCGAGTCAAACTCGTTTCGCAAATTATTATTTTTATTGCCGCATGTCTAGAATATCTGCTGGGTCAAACTCGGTTCGCAAAATAATTAGCATATGCCTAGAATTTCCGCCGGGTCAAACTCGTCACGTCACGTGATCATTTTCAAAATGGAGGAGGCTGATTTCAATAATTTGAAATCGCATAAAGGGAAGAAGATTAAGAGCTATTCAGTAGGATTTAAGGTCCAAGCTATTGAATATGCTTAAAAGAACAGTGGGCAGCTATGTTTTATTAATATACCGTAGCTGTGTGTGTCAAATATGAGTCATTAAATTACTCCAGTCTCCTGGTGGTAGAGGGCGCTAGTGATCCTTCTTGCGACTACTCGGCTGCAGAAGAAGTGACAACAAGCCGCAAGAGTGAGCAGCGATCGTTTATTTTTTCCTTCTCGCTTGCACTTTTAACATGGAGGATTACATATCTAAAATAAAACAGTTTTCTAAACTGGACTTTGAATCGAAGCAGGAGGCAATAAAGGAAGATCTCATCGAGACAGAGAGACTTTTAAAACTGAAGAACGATAAGGAAGACTTCTATAAACAAGTTATCGATGTTTTTTATCAGAAGGAGCTGCGCATGGACTTTATTTATAAGTAAGACAATAATAACGTTTTTTTTATTAAATGTGCTTTTCATGATGATATCCTCACATCACACTCAAATTCATAAGCACAGGCCTAAATTTACCACATGCCTTTGGTAAGCGCCGGAATGAGAAGAGGTTTTAAAATAATTAGCGCATGCTTGCCTTTACCGCATGCCTTTGGTAAACTCCGGATTGAGAAGAGGTAATTCAAGAAAATACGGTAGTCATTTTGATAGTAAGCTAATATAGACACTTACATCATGTGTTGCCTTCATTCTAACACTTATGTAAGGCGTTTAATTTTTGGTCCGATATTGCTCTTTCCACATTTTGGGTTGCTGACCCCTGTACTAGATTCTCATCATGAACACCAGGTGACATGGAGCCATTGAGGAAAATTGTGGGGCAGAAGAGGACTGGCAGTGCTCTCTGTTTGTGCGAGTGCACCATATATGTCACACACAACTCATGTTAAATGTCCACTCCAGTTAAATGTCCAGACAATCCATCAGAAAACACACACACACACACGCCACGATTCCTCAGAGCATTCTCTCTCCTGGGAATAGTGCAGATTTGTAAAGCATGCTACCTGTTCGGCTCTGTGTGACAGGCTGTCGGATATACGAAGATGACCTTTGACACGCGGCTGCATGCGTATTACACACTTTGCGGCAGCGGTGAATTCCAAAAGGAATAAGTGCCACCTGACAAGGCTGAGGGGGCGCTGCCGCCGCCCTTCAACCGAATCACGAATGACCTCACACACACACACACACACGGATTGTAAACCAGTGTGTGTTTTCCTGGCCTCTGACCTCCAAGCTCCCGCTCAAGCATAACATTGAAAAGGAGTTGTAAAAATTCCAGCGCGTCAGCGCAGAAAGCCTCCGGAGGAATCTTTACAGTGGCGCCAAAGCTGCTTATCACTCGGGTGAACCGATTGTGTGGGTTTTTTTCCCCCAGAAATAAATAGTTATTGCCTTATTCAATTACCTCCAGCTCGCCGTGGAGCACGGTGAGACGCAGATCTGAGATCAGGCTTTGTATTTTGCGCCAGTACAAAGCAGGGCAGACAGCGTGAATGTTATCGCGGATGTTTTTGACGCCACAATGAAACTGCGGTGATGCTGCGGTGCATTTTTTTTTTAATAAGACATCCAAGCATAATGCTCGTGATCACCAGTGTGTGTGTGTGTGTGTGTCTGTGCATGTGTGTGTGTGATAAAGCCAGCCAGTGTGCAGGTGGAGAGTGGTGCTTTGATTTGCTACATCTTGAAACACGGCTCAGAATGACAAAAAGAAACCTTGTAGACACACACACACACATTGTACGGTACACCGGTACAAGTACAGTATTGCGGTACAAAAGAATCAAACCGGTGCAACGGTACCAAAATTATTTTTGATAATTATTTTTGATAATTTTGGTACTTTTGTAAATAAAGGGGACCACAAAAAATGGCATTACTGGCTTAATTTTAACAAAACATCTTACAGTATATTAAACATATGTTTCTTATGGCAATTTTATCCTTAAATAAAATAGTAAACATACAAGACAACTTGTCTATTAGTAAGGAAGCAAACAAAGGCTCCTAATTAGTCTGCTGACATATGCAGTAACATATTGTGTCATTTACCTACCTATTATTTTGTCAAAATTATTAAGGACAAGTGGTAGAAAATAAATGTATTAATGTAATTGTTCATTTACTGTTAATATCTGTTTACATTCTCTTTTAACATGTTCTATCTACACTTCTGTTAAAATATAATAGTCACTTATTCCTCTGTTGTTTTGATACTTTACATTAGTTTTAGATGATACCACAAATTTGAGTGAGGGGTTGGAGAACCGGTACTTTTCAGAGGCGGTATAGTACCGAAAATGATTCATTAGTATCACGGTACTATACTAATACCGTTAAACCGTCAGTAGAGTTTTAGCTACTTCTAAATCATTAATCCTCGCCTCAATGGTGACAAATAAAGTATGTTTCTTACAAGTATCATCCCTGCAGGACGAGGAATAGCTAAACATGCTTTACTACACATCGGAGGATACAACAGCTCACCGGCGTCACCGAGAACAAAAGCTAGCGTACCTGAATATAAACAAATGCCATGGTTGATTCTACACCTGACATCCATTGTAATGATACCAAGTGCAATAGCGTATCTAGTCGATACTGCTATGATTACTGTACATCTATATTCTTTATCATCACAAAATCTTTTTGTCTCTATTATGTTTATAAAGTCAAGAAATATGTCCCTGGACACATGAGAACTTTGAATATGACCAATGCATGATCCTGTAACCACTTGGGATTGTATCGATACCTAAATTGGTGGTATCATCCAAAACTAATATAAAGTATCCAAACAACAGAAAAATAAATGACTATTACATTTTAAATGTAGATAGAACAAGTGGATTAATAATAATTTTTGTCAGTTTGTCTTTTATCATTTTGACAAAATATCCATCCATCCATCCATCCATCATCTTCCGCTTATCCGAGATCGGGTCGCGGGGTCAGCAGCCTAAGCAGGGAAGCCCAGACTTCCCTATCTCCAGCCACTTCGTCTAGCTCTTCCCGGGGGATCCCGAGGCGTTCCCAGGCCAGCCGGGAGACATAGTCTTTCCAACGTGTCCTGGGTCTTCCCCGTGGCCTCCTACCAGCTGGACGTGCCCTAAACACATCCCTAGGGAGGCGTTCGGGTGGCATCCTGACCAGATGCCCGAACCACCTCATCTGGCTCCTCTCGATGTGGAGGAGCAGCGGCTTTACGTTGAGCTCCTCCCGGATGGCAGAGCTTCTCACCCTATCTCTAAGGGAGAGCCCCGCCACCCGGCGGAGGAAACTCATTTCGGCCGCTTGTACCCGTGATCTTATCCTTTCGGTCATGACCCAAAGCTCATGACCATAGGTGAGGATGGGAATGTAGATCGACCGGTAAATTGAGAGCTTTGCCTTCCGGCTCAGCTCCTTCTTCACCACAACGGATCGATACAACGTCCGCATTACTGAAGACGCCGCACCGATCCGCCTGTCGATCTCACGATCCACTCTTCCCCCACTCGTGAACAAGACTCCTAGGTACTTGAACTCCTCCACTTGGGGCAGGGTCTCCTCCCCAACCCGGAGATGGCACTCCACCCTTTTCCGGGCGAGAACCATGGACTCGGACTTGGAGGTGCTGATTCTCATTCCGGTCGCTTCACACTCGGCTGCGAACCGATCCAGTGAGAGCTGAAGATCCCGGCCAGATGAAGCCATCAGGACTACATCATCTGCAAAAAGCAGAGACCTAATCCCGTGGCCACCAAACCGGAACCCCTCAACGCCTTGACTGCGCCTAGAAATTCTGTCCATAAAAGTTATGAACAGAATCGGTGACAAAGGGCAGCCTTGGCGGAGTCCAACCTTCACTGGAAACGTGTCCGACTTACTGCCAGCAATGCGGACCAAGCTCTGGCACTGATCGTACAGGGAGCGGACCGCCACAATAAGACATTCCGATACCCCATACTCTCTGAGCACTCCCCACAGGACTTCCCGAGGGACACATTTTTCATTTGATTATTTTTGACAAAATAATCAAATGAAAAATGACAATATGTTACTGCATATGTCAGCAGACTAAATTAGGAGCTGTCACGCCAAATTTCTTCCCCCCTACAAAAACCTTCTCCCCCCATTTACTTCCGGGGTCATGATTAATACAGACGTTTTGTTAACACTATATTATAAAAATATAACGCTATATTATAAAAATACAGATGTTTTGTTAACACAAAATTATAAAAAATTAATAAACATTTTTACAAACAAGCTATGGGATGACGCATTTACTTCCGGGGTCACGTTTCCTCACGTTTCCTCTTATGTCATCCCATAGCTTGTGTTTGTAAATTGTTTTTTTTTTATTTTTTTTATTTTTTATAATATAGCGTTAACAAAACGTCTGTATTTTTATAATATAGCGTTAACAAAACGTCTGTATTTTTATAATATAGCGTTAACAAAACGTCAGTATTATTCATGACCCCGGAAGTAAATGGGGGGGAAGGTTTTTGTAGGGGGGAAGAAATTTGGCGTGACAGAGCCTTTGTTTGTTTACTTACTGCTAAAAAAACAAGTTGTCTAGTATGTTCACTATTATATTTAAGGCCAAAATAGTTCTTCGATTGCAATAAGAAACACATGTTAAATGTACCATAAGATTTTTTGTTAAAATAAAGCCAATAATGCCATTTTTTGTGGTTCCCTTTATTTAGAAATATATTGAAAAGTATGGAAATACATTTTGGTAAATATTGGTATCAGGACAACCCTAATACATATACACACATACATACATACATACATATACACAGAGCACAATAGGTGAGATACCGGAAGTGTACCCGCCTGGTAATAAAGTCATACTTCTGTATTCAAGAAGGAATGTCGCCAACTACTGTCCTGGCATGCACATTACAGCGTTTTTTTTATGTTTCGTCTGTGCGACTAAAATGTATTACGTATAGCACAAACGAACAAACTTCTGATTTTAGTTAGTGTTGGTGTATGTGCACAAATCACACGTAGTCAAGGCAAACTAATGGCTCTTACTCTTCATTAACGCCGCTTGTTTGTGAGCGACTGCCTCAGATTTCCCAAGGTGAGCCATTCTTATCGCCGCGGCGTTCCCACCAGAGGAGCCGACTCAAAGCCGCAGTGATTAATATGTGCCCCCCGTTTTAAGAGGCTAGCTCTGATTAATTGTCTTTAAGGTACAATGCTGCCTTTTGGCTGTTTGTTTGATTTGTTTCCTGGCGTGCCGTCATTTGAATAAAACATTTTCTCTCCCCTATTTTTCTGTTCTTCACACGGCAGCGTTCCAATTCATTCAAGGAGAGAGAGAGAGAGAAAGAGAGAGAGAGACACAGAAGCTGATAAGATAATCGTTGGTCCATTGACGGTTTTGCTGTTGTTTCCATAAAAGATTGCTGACAGCAAGCTGATGACCTGAAACTTGACTGAAATAATAAATCATTGAAAGCCTACCTCTGCATGTCACGGCGATAAATCAAGCGCGCCTAACCGAGATATCATCCGGCGTCACGGCATGTCTATGTGTTTTAGTTCTCATGACTTGGCAATTTTACTCCATTTATCAGAGCTTGCATCAAAATATTTTTTTTCTCTCGAGCCTGTGGGAAATAGTAGACATGGTTACAGAAAGGACAGCAAAACATATATTTGAATAAACTACTGGACTGACAACACAAAGACCAGTCTAAGACAGGGGTCTTCAACGTTGTCCAGGCCAAGGACCCCCTAACTGATGGAGCAGGGACCGCCTACTAATATATCTTGTAAGAAATTGTGTTTTGTATTAGACTGGTCATAAAAAGTACCTTGTTATTGCGCAATAGTAATATACTCAGAAAACAGCAATAGTTGTACTAATAGCTTGCTGCTAACAGCGCACTAATCGCTAGCTGGCAAGTAATACAAAAATCGCTAGTTGGCAACTTGAGAGCAAGTCTTTAGCTGGCAACCACAATGCTAATCGCTAGCTAATATGAATAAAATGCTATATGCTAACATGAATACAACAATATAGTTGTTTTATGTTTTAATTTAAAAACTGCAAGGTACAGTGAGTAAGCGTTCAAAATTAATTTTACTTGGAGGCCATATTGGGCTGAAATATTTGGCAAGCAGACCTATATATATATATATATATATATATATATATATATATATATATATATACACAGACACACACACACACACACAAATGTATATATTATACACACATATAAATATACACACACACAAATATATATTTGTGTATGTATATATAGCGGGGCAAAAAAAGTATTTAGTCAGCCAGCGATTGTGCAAGTTCTCCCACTTAAAATGACGACAGACGTCTGTAATTTTCATCATAGGTACACTTCTACTGTGAGAGACAGAATGTGGGGAAAAAATCCAGGAATTCACATTGTAGGAATTTTAAAGAATTTATTTGTGAATTATGGTGGAAAATAAGTACTTGGTCAACCATTCAAAGCTCTCACTGATGGAAGGAGGTTTTGGCTCCAAATCTCACGATACATGGCCACATTCATTTTTTCCTTAACACGGATCAATCGTCCTGTCCCCTTAGCAGAAAAACAGCCCCAAAGCATGATGTTTCCACCCCCATGCTTCACAGTAGGTATTGTGACCTTGCGATGCAACTCAGTATTCTTCTTCCTCCAAACACAACGAGTTGAGTTTATACCAAAAAGTTCTATTTGGGTTTCATCTGACCCCGAGACCTTCTCCCATGTGCTCTCTGGCAAACTTCAGACGGGCCTGGACATGCACTGGCTTAAGCAGGGGGACACATCTGGAACTGCAGGATTTGATTCCCTGTTGGCGTAGTGTGTTACTGATGGTAACCTTTGTTACTTTGGTCCCAGCTCTCTGCAGGTCATTCACCAGATGCACCCGTGTGGTTCTGGGATTTTTGGTCACTGTTCTCATGATCATTTTGACCCCACGGGATGAGATCTTGCGTGGAGCCCCAGATCGAGGGAGGTTATCAGTGGTCTTGTATGTCTTCCATTTTCTGATAGTTGCTCTCACAGTTGATTTTTTTCACACCAAGCTGCTTGCCTATTGTAGATTCACTCTTCCCAGTCTGGTGCAGGTCTACAATTGTTATCCTGGTGTCCTTCGACAGCTTTTTGGTCTTGGCCATAGTGGAGTTTGGAGTCTGACTGTTTGAGGCTGTGGACAGGTGTCTTTTATACAGATAAGGACTTCAAACAGGTTCCATTAATACAGGTAACGAGTAGAGGACATAAGAGCTTCTTAAAGAAGTTACAGGTCTGTGAGAGCCAGAGATTTTCCTTGTTTGAAGTGACCAAAATACGTATTTTCCACCATAATTTACATATAAATTCTTTAAAATTCCTACAATGTGAATTCCTGAATTTTTTTTTCACATTCTGTCTCTCACAGTTGAAGTGTACCTATGATGAAAATTACAGACCTCTGTCATCATTTTAAGTGGGAGAACTTGCACAATCGGTGGCTGACTAAATACTTTTTTGCTCCACTGTGTGTGTGTGTATATATATATATATATATATATATATATATATATATATATATACACATATATATGTGTGTATATATGTACATATGTGTTTGTATATATACACACACACACATAAATATATTCATATATATATACAGAAATATCAAGCAGCTAAAATGCGCCTAACATGGATAAGTGAGGAGAGTGTTTTGCAGTTTTACCATTATGCTTTGTAACAACAATTTAAATGGGTGTAATTTTGACATTTTTTATAATGTCCACAAAGTTCAGTGAGCAGGTTGCCTTATGTGTGACCATGTGTGATGACCTTTTGTGTTGGTTGGAGTTATAAAAAATTTTTTGCACCATGACTAGGTAAGTTTGCTTGCATATATGCACAAAATTTCCTTTAAGAGCATAATTAAAAGTAATTCACCTTGTCCGTTAGATGGCGACCAAATAGCAGCATAGTAATAGTAAGACTATTAAAATAAATGCATTTTCCCTGTGGTTAAGGTTTTTTCAATAAACTCATAACGTCTCCGTCATGAGACGTCAGCGGGCAGCATGGGGGCCCTAGTTTGTTCATACACTGAACTGTTTTTAACAACACCCCCTCTCCCACATCAAACCTTTACGACACTGCAATATAAAGTATAAACGATACAATATTGAATATTAAAAGTATCTGAAAATTTGACTCCAACCCTGTTTATTACCGGGACAACCTCCTTGAAGGTTTGTAATCAATCAGAAATATCAAGCAGCTAAAATGCGCCAAACAGGGCAAAGTGTGTGGGGGGAAAATGTTTTACATATTACCCATCATGCTTTGTAGTAGATATAAATGACAGTCATTTTGAATAGCGTACAGTGCGTAAACATTTTTTATAATGTCCACAGAGTTCAGTGAGCAGGTTGTGTGTTATATGCGACCATGTGTGTTGACTTTCTGTGTTGGTCATAGTTCATTTGCACCATGAGCGGGAAAGGTTGCATGGATTGGGTCATAAAAGTGAATGCTATGCTCATTGAACTTCATAACAAAACTCATGATCATTGACCAACATTACTGTTGTAGCCTAGTCAGTGATATGGTGTGTATCCATCATGATATTTACATTAATTTTGAGTGTATAGTTCAAGCTGGTTCTGTGTAACATTCTTTTATATTGTTTTTAGACATTATTTGTTATTTGAAAGGGTTTTTCCTTTCAAGGAGCATGTTACATGTTAAAATGGCGGTGTTTGGGAGAGGCAAGCCCACTTCAATTACCGTATTTCCTTGAATTGCCGCCGGGGCGCTAATTAATTTAAAACCTCTTCTCACTCCGGCGTTTACCAAAGGCATGCGGTGAAGGCAAGCATGAGCTAATTATTTTAAAACCTCTTCTCACTCCGGCGCTTACCAAAGGTATGCGGTAAATTTAGGCCTGCACTTATAAATTTGAGTGTGGTGTAAGGATACCATCATGAAAAGGACATTTAATAAAAAAAACGTTATGGTCTTACCTTTACTTATAAATGAAGTCCATGCGCAGCTCCTGATCAAAAGCATCGATAACTTGTTTACAGAAGTCTTCCTTATCTTTCTTCAGTTTTTTATTTTAGATATGTAATCCTCCATGTTAAAAGTGCAAGCGAGAGGAAAAAATAAACACTCGCTGCCCACTCTTGCTGCTTGTTGTCATTTCTTCTGCAGCCGAGTAGTCGCAAGAAGGATCACTAGCGCCCTCTACCACCAGGAGGCGGGAGTCATTTAATGACTCATATTTGACACACGCAGCTACGGTATATTAATAAAACATAGCTGCTTACTGTTCTTTTTAGCATATTCAATTGCTTGGACATTAAATCCTACTGGATAGCTCTTAATCTTCTTCCCTTTATGCGATTTCAAATTATTGAAATCAGCCTCCTCCCTTTTGAAAATGATGACAGGTGTAGTGTCACTCGTGACGTGACGAATTTGACCCGGCGGAAATTCTAGGCATATGATAATTTTGCGAAACGAGTTTGACCTGGCAGAAATTCTAGACATGCGCTAATGAAAATAATATTTTGGGAAACGATTTTGACCCGCCGTTAATCCTGAGCCGGCGGTAATGCTAAGCATGCGCTAATTATTTTGCGAAACGAGTTTGACCCGGCGGTAATTCTAGGCAGGCGCATACTATATACCCGGCGGCAATTCAAGGAAATACGGTAATTTTAATTAATTTCAATGGGAGATGAGACACGAGCTGCGTCACAACACCAAATATAAACCAAAATACCACCACAGTACTTCTGGTGTCCTCCCCTCCTAGTCCAAATTCCAACACTGAGTATTCCCTACGTCTCGACCCAAAGATTCCCTGCCAGGTTTTTTCTCCGAATTCGAAGCCAAGAAAGCGAAGCCAACGCAGAACAGCGACACGACCCGATTGTCTCCGTGGATCCATTTACCCAAAGAGATTGAAATGTGGCCCGACGTGGACGAGGGCGGAGGGGTTGAAGTGGCACTTCTCCGAACCCCATTAGGCTTTGCTTTTGATCAAAGGCCTCGCCCCCACGAGTCTTCCGGGGCGCCAAGCAGCCAGCACAATGGAAAGAGCCAAGGGCCATTAAATTCACCTAATTTACCTTTGCTTTGGGCTCCAATTGGCCCCTCTATAAATTCAGAGGCAGCCAGCGAAGAGCAAATGAAAGAATCCTTGTTAGGCGATCATTAGGCTCGCTAATTGCTGCAGGAATGTGACACGTACTTAAAGTCAAGGTCAGGGGGAGGGTGTCGGCGCTCTAATTTAAACGCCGTACGAGGGGCGGGGCCGAGGTTGGCGGGCGCCGGCGCGGGTATAAGAGTTATGAGGTCAGAGATGAATGAAATAGTGCAATTATGCCGGTTACAAAGCACGTTAACACGCTTTGATGGAAGATGGCGCCGCTTCGGGATGAGCGGGTTAGAGATGGCGCTTTGTGCAGCTGACAGTCGTGCCGGATGTACTTGGAAATGTCATAGATGTCATCTTTTATTCTCTTTCCATCTCTGCTAGCGATTATTCTAGAAATCAAGTCATCTATCGATTAGTTTGCTCGATTAGTCGTGTAATTAAAAAAATAGTTGAAATAAAGAAAGATTTTTGTACTTGCCAAAAAGTTAAGTTAAAGTACCAATGATTGTCACACACACACTAGGTGTTGCGAAATGTGTCCTCTGCATTTGACCCATCCCCTTGTTCACCCCCTGGGAGGTGAGGGGAGCAGTGAGCAGCAGCGGTGCCGCGCCCAGAAATCATTTGTGGTGATTTAACCCCCAATTCCAACCCTTGATGCTGAGTGCCAAGCAGAGAGGTAATGGGTCCCATTTTTAGAGTCTTTGGTATGACTCGGCCGGGGTTTGAACTCACAACCTACCGATCTCAGGGCGGACACTCTAGCCACTAGGCCACTGAGTGTAGGTAGGTAGGTCTTTATTGTCATTGCACAAGTACAACAAAACTTTGTACCTTCATTACCTCGTATTTTACCTTTAAAATTCCTTTGTTCTACCTTTAATGTACCTTGTTTACCTTTGTTTGCCTTCTATTTAACTTATTTCCATCTTTTATTTACCGTATTTTCCGCACTATAAGGCGCACCGGTTTATAAGGCGCACCTTCAATGAATGGCCTATTTTAAGATTTTGTTCATATATAAGGCGCACCGCATTATAAGGCGCATAGAATAGATGCTACAGTAGAGGCTGGGGTTACGTTATGCATCCATTGGATGGAGCTGCGCTAAAGGCAATGTCAACAAAACAGTCAGATAGGTCAGTCAAACTTTATTAATAGCTTACAAACCAGCATTCAGACAACTCTGTTCACTCCCAAAATGAATAAACAGTAGTTGTATTATTTACCCCGATGCAATAAACACGTAAAAAACAGTCTGATACTGTTACGGTAAATCAAACGTTAGTGCAATCCCAATATAGTAACACTCGAAATAATGCAAAGCAGTAATATATCAATAACTCAACATTGCTCAAACGATAATGTCGCACAACACAACACACAAAATAAACATGTAAAACTCACTTAATTAAGTTATTCCTCATCCACGAATCCCTCAAATTCTTCTTCTTCAGTGACCGAATCAAACAGTTCGGCGAATACGCCATCCAACATGTCCGGCTCCGTCGAAGTCGTCATTAAAAGAGTCAGTGTCGCTGCTGTTAATGTTAAATTCTTTCGCTGCTGCTCTATTCCCGTGTTCTACTGTGTGACTGCTCGCCTTGAGTTCAAACTCTGCGCCGTAGGAGCCATTTTGGGGTCTTTACAAACAGAAACGGCACACCTCCCGCAGTCATATATCCCAGCATGCACAGCGCATTTCTTCTTCTACGGGGGGAAATAAGGTCGGCGGCTGTAGAAGAAGAAGAAGCGCACTTCTTCTTCTACGGGGGAAAATGAAGTTGGCGGCTGCTTACCGTAGTTGCGAGACCTCCATCCATCCATTAATTTCTACCGCTTATTGTGGCTCAATATTGGTCCATATATAAGGCGCCCCGGATTATAAGGCGCACTGTCAGCTTTTGAGAAAATTTGAGGTTTTTAGGTGCGGCTTATAGTGCAGAAAATACGGTACCTTCCGTTTACCTTCTTTGACAGTTATTAATTTTGTTATACCTTGTTTTGTTTTTTAAACCTTTTATGTACCTTTGTTTACCTTTTATTTACCTTAGTTTCCCTTCTATTTAACATTTTCTATCTTCTATTTACCTTTTATTTACTTTCTACTTAATCTTCTTGTGCCGTTAGGGGTGCATGTCTGATGCAAGAGCTGTTCAACACCTTTCTTACGTCACGACTGATGAGCGTTGTAAGCAGGTTTATTGACATTCAAAAGGGTGAAACTAAAAAGACAAACAAAACAGTCAATATACCATATTTCCTTGAATTGCCGCAGGACATATAGTATGCGCCTGCTTTGAATTACTGCCGGGTCAAACTCGCGTCGGAAAATAATTAGCGCATGCTTAGTATTACCGCCTGGTCAAACTCGTGACGTCACGAGTGACACTTCCCCTGTCGTCATTTTCAAAATGGAGGAGGCTGATTTCAATACCGGTAATTTGAAATAAAGGGAAGAAGATTAAGAGCTATTCAGTAGGATTTAAGGTCCAAGCTATTGAATACCAGTATTCTAAAAAGAACAGTAAGCAGCTATGTTTTATTAATATACCGTAGCTGCGTGTGTCAAATATGAGTCATTAAATTACTCCCGCCTCCTGGTGGTAGAGGGCGCTAGTGATCCTTCTTGCGACTACTCGGCTGCAGAAGAAGTGACAATGAGTGACGTGATATGTGCTGTAACGGATATGACACGGGGGGTGCACAACGGACCTTTTAGGATGTAACACTCCTATGCTGGCTATGTAAACAACCGGTCTGAAATAAAGCATGTTCCAGTCCAAAATACCCAGCGTATTATCTATACAATAAGTGAAGTGAAGTGAATTATATTTATATAGCGCTTTTTCTCTAGTGACTCAAAGCGCTTTACATAGTGACACCCAATATCTAAGTTACATTTAAACCAGTGTGGGTGGCACTGGAAGCAGGCGGGTAAAGTGTCTTGCCCAAGGACACAACGGCAGTGACTAGGATGGCGGAAGCGGGAATCGAACCTGCAACCCTCAAGTTGCTGGCACGGCCAGTCTACCAACCGAGCTAAACCGCTAATAACAATTCATGGTGGCTGCGGTAGGATAAAGAGATCACCCACGGAGCAGAACGGGAGGGGTGTTGTCCGAGGATAATTCTGTCGTCGCGTGAGGAGCCGAGTTAACTGATAGCAGCGGTCTGATAGCAGTTTTCTAAACTGGACTTTCAATCGAAGCAGGAGGTAATAAAGGAAGATCTCCATCGAGACAGAGAGACTTTTAAAACTGAAGAAAGATAAGGAAGACTTCTATAAACAAGTTATCGATGCTTTTGTTCAGAAGGAGCTGGCATGGACTTCATTTCTAAGTAAAGTTAAGACCATAACGTTTTTTTTTTATTAAATGTGTTTTTCATGATGGTATCCTTACATAACACTCAAATTTTTACTGCATGCCTTTGGTAAATGCCGGAGTGAGAAGAGGTTTTAAAATAATTAGCGCATGCTTACCTTTACCGCATGCCTTTGGTAGGTGCCGAAGTGAGAAGAGGTTTTAAATTAATTAGCGCCCCGGCGGCAATTCAAGGAAATATGGTATACATGTTTTGCAAATGTATTCGTATACATGCTGTAATGCTACCTTGCAAGGCATGAGAAGGTAAACAAAAGTGAGTTGTTACTACGACCCCATTTTAGATGATATTGCAAATTATCGCTAATGAGCATGACAAAGATCTTATTATACATCACAAATCCCTAAATTTAGCTCAAAATATTTCAGAGAAAAAAAAGTTTTAAAGTTCAACTTATGATACATACCGGCGATGCAACCTTAAACAAAAGATATGTGGAGTATTTCTTCGGGAAAAAAACACCATAAAGTACGTGCTGGCACCGTAGATTTGTCTGCTTCCGGTCGATAAAGTTTGATTCGAAATACACACTTCTCAAAGATGTAGTAATTGCCCTGACCACATGATGGCGACAAATACACATGTAATAATGTTAATTAAATAAGCCATAAACACAACACACTTCAGCAACAAAAGTTTACAACTTTTAGTTGTAACGGAACACTTTTATGTACTTTCTTTTGACCTTCCTTTACCTTCTAATT
>NC_084639.1:4831049-4866049 GCF_033978795.1 Nerophis ophidion | reverse complement strand
CTACCTGGTAACTGTGGCTTAAATAATAACTGTGATCATTGCAAACAGGTGTGAGGGCTGAGGACAGGGGTGTGACTTGAGGGCAAGGTGAAAAATCAATGAGTTGGCAAAGATGAAAACAAACCAGGAAGTGCAAAACAGAACTGAGTGTCCAAAAAACAAAACATAACATGATCAAAACAAAACATGATCCATAGGCGTGACAAGTTACTTTACATGCAGTCGGCTTTCGGCCTTCAATCAGCGATTAACTGGATGAAAAGCTACCTAGTCAACAGACAGCAATGTGTCATGTTCAATGGAACCCTTTCAAATATTAAAACATTATATTGTGGTATTCCACAGGGAAGTTGCCTGGGACCTTTATTATACTCAATATTTGTAAATGATATGTCATGTATTTTAAAGAATAGTTGCTGTGCAATTTACGTAGATGACACAACAATATATGCACATGCAGATAATTGCACCGACCTGAGTAGTATACTACAAGATGAGGTCATGCGGATTTCAAAATGGGTTACAGAAAATAAGATGAAACTTAATATTTCCAAAACAAAATGTCTTATTTGCTCAAAACATGCTCATAGAAAGGAACGCATATTAAATGTTTCTCTAAACGGAGTTCATGTTGAACAAGTTAAAGATGCCAGGTTGCTGGGAGTTACAATAGATGAAAGACTATCTTGGGCCACTCACATTAAAAACATAGTAACAAAAATGAGCAGAATCATTTCAATCATAAGAAGAAGGGCCTATTTTTTAACTAACACATCTATGAAGCAAGTTATACAATCCCTTGTATTGTCACATATGGACTACTGCCCAGCAATCTGGTCTAATGCATCGAAACAAGATCTAAATAAAATCCAGTTTACCCAAAACAGAGCTGCCAGACTAGCTCTCCATTGCTCATTTAGGACTGGCATTGAGATCATGCATCATGAATTGTCATGGATGAAAGTTGATGAAAGACTGGCTTGTAGTTTGATTCTATTTTTAAAAAACATCTATACATACCATAAACCCTCATATCTGTATTCTCAGCTCTTGCTTGCCAGTGACAGTCACAACTACGGTACCAGGCTAGCCCAAAGAGGTGCTCTCACCCGTCTTAAACCCAAAAGTGATGTTTTGAAAAAGACTGTAATGTATCGGGCAATCACTTACTGGAATAGACTTCCACAATATCTGCTATCAATCACCAGCATTGTGGGCTTTAAGAATAAACTAAAAGGAGAAGTATTGCGTAAAGAGATTATTTTAGATTGTACCTAATGTCATGACTGTTTTTATTGACTATTGAGTATTTTATTGATTATGGGATAAGCAGCAGAAAATGGATGGATGATACTTTTTCGTCACTTATTGTTTGTCTTTGGTACACTAATGTGTATATTTTAGGCCATTGGTTCTTTGTTTTATTTTTGCAAAAATGTATACAGTATATCTATTTTTATATTGCTATTTTTTATCTTTTGTATGAAAATTATTAAGTAACAACATCTATTAGTATTTTATGGTTCTTTGTTGTTGCTATTTTTGTATTATGACAATTTATTATTGGATCATGTTGTACTGCATTTTAATCGTTTGTTCTGTGGTTGTGTGATGTTTTTTGCCTGGACCCCAGGAAGAATAGTCTCCACTGCGGTGTAGACTAATGGGGATCCTAAATAAACTAAATAACCTTATTTTTTTAGCCCACTGAGGCCCCTTTTTGGACACACCTGACCTGTGGTGATACTGAGCCAGTCTTGTGTCTGCCTCCCCTGCAGAGAGGAGTAGGTCTGGAGTTGGACAACCGCCTGGACGAGCGCGGCTACTGCTGCCAGTACTGTCAACAAGGCTACCGCTTCTGCCGCCGCTACTACGTGCCTCTGGGCGGATTCAACCAGTGGCCCTACTACTACCGAGGAGGCCATGTCATCTGCCAGATGGTCATGCCGTGCAACTGGTGGATCGCACGCATGCTGGGGAGGGTCTGAAGCGCCAGCGACTGCCAAGGCGACTGTTGCTGTCCACACGTTGATCCGTTTATTCACACCACTTGTGAAATGAAAGTGGACGATAGGCTCGGAATTATTGTCTGAAATAAAAATTGGCCAGTAGCGCACTGGTCAGACTAAGTGGCCCCTTAGGACATTTTAAGTCTTTCTTAAAAATGGTATCCACCCTTTCATTTCATTTATTTTGCTTTTTGTTATGTGTTTCATTCATTCTAGCATGTTAGCTTGGAACACCGATGTCAAATGTTTGGAGAAGACGTCGCTTTTACTCCATGGTTGAAAGAGTACTGTAATGTATAAATTTACACATAGTGGTCGTAGTAATGGTAACATTTAAGTTTTTCTTTGTTTTATTGCTTTTATAATACGGTCACAATAATAAAAACATATTGACTTTAGAGTTGATGCATGCTATGTAATGTATTTTTTTAAACAGGAACACATTTTCATTGAATGGGACTTTAAAAAAATGCAGTAATGTTGAACTATTTACATCTTGAATTAATAGCAACATTTCAATGGCATTACCGTATTTCCTTGAATTGCTGCTGGGGCGCTAATTAATTTAAAACCTCTTCCTAATCTTGCGCTTACCAAAGGCATGCGGTAGAAGTAAGCATGCGCTAATTATTTTAAAACCTCTTCTCACTCCGGCACTTACCAAAGGCGTGCAATAAAAATTTGAGTGTGATGTAAGCTTGGATCTTAAATCCTACTGAATAGCTCTTAATCTTCTCCCCTTAATGCGATTTCAAATTACCGGTATTGAAATCAGCCTCCTCAATTTTGAAAATGATGACAGGGGAAGTGTCACTCGTGACGTCACGATTTTGACAAGGCGGTAATACTAAGCAATGCGCTTATTATTTTTGCAAAGCGAGTTTGTAACTCAAGGCAGACGCATACTATAGGTCCTATGGCAATTCAAGGAAATACGGTATGTCCATGATATATTAGTGAAGTGAAATGAATTATCTTTATATAACGCTTTTTCTCTCGTGACTCAAAGCGCTTTACAGAGTGAAACCCAATATCAAAGTTACATTTAAACCAGTGCGGGTGGTACTGGGAGCAGGTGGGTAAAGTGTCTTGCCCTAGGACACAACGGCAGTGACTATGATGGCGGAAGTGGGAATCAAACTAAGAACCGTCAAGTTGCTGGCACGGCCACTCTACCAAGCAATTATTGTTATCTCTGTTCCTTAAAATAATATTAAAATGAAATGATTCCTTTGTCATTTAAGGCTCATTATGTAAAAGTCTCTAAAAAATATTGAATAAATTTGTTCATAAAATTAGGCTTATTTCATACTTGCCAACCCTCCTGATTTTTCCGGGTGACTCCCGAATTTCAGTGCCCCTCCCGAAAATCTCCCGGGGCAACCATTCTCCCGAATTTTTCCCCATTTCCACCCGAACAACAATATTGGGGGTGTGCTTTAAAGGCACTGCCTTGCGCGTCCTATACGCCTTTACGACCAACGTGGTCGTAAACGGCAAAAGTCGTGACTTACCGTGAATTAATTAATGTAGACCCCGACTTAAACAAGTTGAAAAACTCATTTGGGTGTTACCATTTACTGGTCAATTGTACGGAATATGTACTGTACTGTGCAATCTACTAATACAAGTTTCAATCAATCAATCAACCTGTCGTCAGGTCCGCTTTTCCTTCATACAAACAGCGTGCCGGCCAAGTCATATAATATATGCGGCTTCCACACACGTGAGAATGCAAAGCATACTTGTTCAACAGCCATACAGGTCACACTGAGGGTGGCCATACAAACAACTTTAACACTGTTAGAAATATGCGCCACACTGTGAATCCACTCCAAACAAGAATGACTAACCCATATCGGGAGAACATCCGCACCGTAAAACAACATAAACACTACAGAACAAATACCCAGAACCCCTTGCAGCACTAACTCTTCCGAGAGGATACAATATACAACCCCTGCTAACACCAAAACCCAACCCAACGCCCTCCTTTCTCCCGAATTCGGAGGTCTCAAGGTTGGCAAGTATGGCATATTTTGTGATTAAACTGCAAACAATTTAAAGTTAACTTAACATTCTTGTCTTAACCTAACAAAACGTAATTGTGTAGATTAGGAAATTGTGACATTAAGTCAACTTTTTATTTTGTCATTTTTAGTGTTTATGGCAGGTGTGCCCACACTTTGTCTGCAGGCGAGCTACTTTTCAATTGACCAAATCGAGGGGATCTATTTCATTCATATTTATTTATTTATGAAAGAGACGTTTTTGTTCAATTAAATGTGTTTAATGATAATACAAGCATGTGTAACACATATGTCTTTCTTTCATGAAGACAAGAATAGAAGTTGGTTTATTACCTGATTCTGATGACTTGCATTGATTGGAATCAGACAGTATTGATGATAACAACGTCCACATTTTTGAATGGATGAGAAAAAAAGTCGTCCTTTCTGTACAATACCACATGAAAGTGGTTGGTTTTTGGCATCTTACTTATCCAGCTTCCATACACTTCACAAAGAAAAACATTGGCGGCAAAATCCGTAGCTTGCTCACTTGTGCACGCCAGCTTTCCGAGACTCTTATTTTGTTAGCGCAGGCAGCATTAAGCAGCGCTTTTATTGTGGAGATAGGAACTGTGCAGTCGACCATTAGAGTTCTGACGGAAGGGACGGCGCGACAGTCTGTTGAAAAAAAAAAGTGTTTCTCGCCGTCCTGTCGGTCATTTTTTCTTAATAATGATCTCGCAGCAGCCAGCGTCATCTCACAAGACCCTCAGGTGCCGTGAATGTCAATCAAGCGACGTCTTGGTGAAGATTGATGATCGCTCATTTTTAGGTCTAAATTTTTAAAAGCCTTGCTGGCGATCGACTGACACGCCCTCCGCGATTGACCGGTAGCTCGCGATTGACGTAATGGCATAATAGAAGCAGGTTGGAAACGTGCGCAAAATGTTTGATGTTGAAATTATTTTGAATAAGGACATGCATTAAATAGAAAAAAAAACTTATAGCTGGTATAGCTCGGTTGGTAGAGAGGCCGTGTCAGCAACTTGAGGGTTGCAGGTTCGATTCCCGCTTGTGCCATCCTAGTTACTGCCGTTGTGTCCTTGGGCAAGTCACTTTACCCACCTGCTCCCAGTGCCACCCACACTGGTTTAAATGTAACTTAGATATTGGGTTTCACTATGTAAAGCGCTTTGAGTCACTTGAGAAAAGCGCTATATAAATATCATTCACTTCACATTCACAATTAAGTTTTTACAAGCAACCTTAAAAATTTGAACACAATTAAATCTCTTTTTTGTGCTTTAATTACTGACTGCAACATTTCGCACATCAAAACTATGAAACGCAGAGTTTACATTATCCATCCCATTTTGAACATGTTAGTAGAAATATAATTTCTCAAAATTAGTAAAGGTCACCACACGTGCAAAGCTACGTCACAGAAACCCGGAAGCGCCTAAATGTCAGCTACAGTTAGCATCGCACTTAAACTAGCGCCAGGTAGTCAACTGTGGCGTGATGGCAAACATTGAACAGCTTATTTGACACACCAAATACAAAACTATTGCGCATGAATGATATGCAAAACCCCCCTGAAAATAAAGAAATACCTTAAAGGCCTACTGAAACCCACTACTAGCGACCACGCAGTCTGATAGTTTATACATCAATGATGAAATATTAACATTGCAACACATGCCAATACGGCCTTTTTAGTTTAATAAATTGCAATTTTCAAATTTTCCGCGAAGTATCCTGTTGAAAACGTCGCGGTATGATGACGCTTATGTTGACGCGTGCTTGTGACATTATTGGTTGGAGCGGACATTTTATCCCAGCACCACTCACAGCAAAAAGTCGTCTGCTTTAATCGCATGATTACACAATATTTTGTACATCTGTGTTGCTGAATCTTTTGCAATTTGTTCAATTAATAATGGAGACGTCAAAGAAAAGTGCTGTTGGTGGAAAGCGGTGTATTGCAGCTGGCTTTAGCAACCAAAACACAGCCGGTGTTTCTTGGTTTGTTGTGAAGCTTTAATATGGAACAGAGCGGTCAAGCGAACATGTTTCTTTACCACATGTCAACCGGCAGGTTTCGGTGAGAAAATTGCGGTAATAAGTCGGCTCTCACCGGAGACATGGGCGGAGCTTGAGTCCTCCTGCACCAGCTGTCAAAAAGGCCGCTGCAACTTTCTTGGCTCCTCCATGGCTTCCATCAGAGACACAGGTGGTCAACACACTCCGACTTTCAGGTATGACTTTATAATCTCACTAAAACACTAGTAACACAATAGGCAGATAAGGGATTTTCCAGAATTATCCTAGTAAATGTGTCTAATGAATTGAATTGAAATATTTATTTCAAACCTGCACAGTACAAATAAACACAGGTGTTTTTTGTTTTTTTTTAATTTTGGCAGAGATATTAATGCTAGGCTTGAAGAGCCTTTAACATAATCAATATAATACAAGTACAATACTCACTAAACAAAAAGAAGAAAAACTCCTGTACACTAACAATACTATGAGACAAGACAAGACGAGACAAAACACACACACACTCTCACACACACACACGGGCCCAGACACTCTCTGACCATACACCTCTCTCCCAACGCTCTGTGCTGAGGGCATCACTCTCTTTCCTCCTCGTACTTCTTCAGTACTTCTTTTTTAAACAGTGTTTTAAATTGAATCATGCTAGAACACATTTTAATAACATCTGAATTGCTCCATTTGCCATGTCTATTTTTTTTCTTCTAGTCCTTCACTCTCACTATCTTTATCCACGAGTCTTTCATCCTCGCTCAAATTAATGGGAAAATCATCGCTTTCTCGGTCCGAATCGCTTTAGCTGTTGGTGTCCATGATTGTAAACAATGTGAGGATGTGAGGAGCTCCACAACCCGTGACGTCACGCGCACATCGTCTGCTACTTCCGGTACAGGCAAGGCTTTTTTATTAGCGACCAAAAGTTGCGAACTTTATCGTCGATGTTCTCTACTAAATCCTTTCAGTAAAAATATGGCAATATCGCGAAATGATCAAGTATGACACATAGAATGGACCTGCTATCCCCGTTTAAATAAGAAAATCTCATTTCAGTAGGCCTTTAATAGGATGCTGTTCGACATTTGTACTGTGACCTTTGCGACATTACTGTGTCACCATCTAGTGACGAAAATGAGAATTGCACGGTACCACGGTACCACAAATGAAATGACAGTAATGTAAAATGGGTTGTACTTGTAGTTCTAAAATAACTTATATTGTTCGCATGCAATACCTCTTCTAAATCCGTCAATATGGAGCAATAATTATAAGACTCATTACAAAATACCCAAGAGAATTGACTGGGGTAGAGCTAATTCAAAGTTAAACAAAGAAAGAAAGAAAAAAATCCTTCTTGTGTCGTTGTTGCCTTTGAATGTTTTCTGATGTCTTACGATTAAAATTTCCTTGAATAATAAAAATGTAATGTCTTCAATCATTAATAAAACAATACGAGTTCCCCTCAAAGAGTCATAACATCCCTTGGGTGTTGAGTAAGAGCTGATGCATTGAAGGTTTGAAACTAATGCAATCCGAGATAACAGACAGCGCTCATTCCGCACAATAAGCAAAAAAAATAGGCACGGAATAGAAATAAAGCGGTGGAGACAGAATACCAAAAACGTATTTGTGTCCTCCTCGTGCGAAGCAACGTAATGATTGCTGGCTGCTTGATGGCCATGAGATGCAAGATGGCGGAGGGAACGATTGGCATGGAAAAAAAAGACATATTAGCGCATGTAAATGCGTATGGATCGAGTTCAGGCCGCGACTATATTGTTATTTTGAAATCAATAACGTCTCCCCCCACTCCCCCCTCGAGCAACAATGTCAAGTAAAAAGAATAGCGGCACCGCAATTTACCAAATGCAATAATTGCGAGCATACGTCAAATATCCTGACAAGTGCTTTGCTGAAACCCCCCCGGGGCGCTTCTGGAAAGTTCACATAATCAGCGAGCTTCATTCCTCACTTTTTTCCACCTCATCACTGCAAATATTATTAAAGCATTCTGCTTTGTGCGGTGGTGAAGGTGCGGGGTGGTGGGTGGGGGTATTTTTCTTCAAGAATGTGTTGCTTGTTAGTTGTCTGTCTCCCCAAAGTCTCCCAGGACTCTGAGGACTCTTTTGTGCCTTTGCCAGACTAAATTGCCACAGAAGCCTTGAGAGTGTTTTTGAATGGGACGCTGAACACTGCTTGATACAGATATTGCATAGTTCCTCCTCCTGGTGTCTGCGGGGACACCCGATCAACACCAACCAGCAAAAAGCCAGACGCTCCAAGCCCGCAAAACCCATTTTTTTGTAGTTTTTATTGGTTTTTAATCATAGGAAGTCACAAAAAGAGCCATAGTCAAATCCTAGTCAAAGATCATCTATATGACAGATATTGCTTTGCTGTTTTTGAACACATATCGCAAACACAATATTGTCAAAGATCCTTGATGTGGCAGGAGGCTGTTTTAAAGATTTACAAAAAAATGCTAGTCAAAGATCCTCTATACAACTGGGGTTTGCTATTTTTTTGAGGACTTACTGCAAAAACACTAGTCAAAGATCTTCTATACGACAGGAACATGCTGCTCTTTTTGATTATCTACAACAAAACACAGAGTTTATATGACAAGAGTGCACTGCTGTTTTTAAGGATCAACAGCAAAAAACACTGTAGTCAAAGATCCTCGACATGACAGGAGTCTTTTGTGGATTTTAAGAACTTACTACTAAAATGCTCGTCAAAGATCCTCTACACAACTGGGGTTTGCTATATATTTTCTTGACGACTTACTGCAAAAACACTAGTCAAAGATCTTCTGTACGACATGAACATGCTGTTGTTTTTGATGATCTACCACAAAACACACTAGACATTATATGACAAGAGTGCACTGCTGATTTTAAGGACCAACAGCAAGAAACACTACAGTCAGAGATCCTCGACATAACAGTAGTCCTTTGTGGATTTTAAGGACTTACTACTAAAATGCTAGTCAAAGATCCTCTATACAACTGGGGTTTGCTATATATTTTCTTGAAGACTTACTGCAAAAACACTAGTCAAAGATCTTCTATACGACAGGAACATGCTGCTGTTTTTGATGATCTATCACAAAATACATTAGAATTTATATGACAAGAGAGCACTGCTGTTTTTAAGGACCAACAGCAAAAACACAACAGTCAAAGATCCTCGACATGACAGGAGTCATTTGTGGATTTTAAGGACTTACTACTAAAATGCTAATCAAAGATCCTCTATACAACTGGGGTTTGCTATATGTTTTCTTGAGGACTTACTGCAAAAACACTAGTCAAAGATCTTCTATACGACAGAAACATGCCGCTGTTTTTGATGATCAACCACAAAACACATTCGAGTTTATATGACCGGAGGGAAGTTTTTAAGAACCAACAACAAACAACACTATAGTCAAAGATCCTCAACATGACAGGAGTCCTTTGTGGATTTTAAGGACTTACTACTAGTACTATCTATCTATCTATCAATCTAAAATGCTAGTCAAAGATCCTCTATACCACTGGGGTTTGCTATATATTTTCTTAAGGACTTACTGCAAAAACACTCGTCAAAGATCTTCTATACGACAGGAACATGCCGCTGTTTTTGATGATCTATCACAAAATACATTCGAATTTATATGACAAGAGTGCACTGCTGTTTTTAAGGACCAACAGCAAAAAACCCAACAGTCAAAGATCCTCGACATGACAGGACTCATTTGTGGATTTTAAGAACTTACAACTAAAATGCTGGTCAAAGATCCTCTATATTATATTCACAGATTTACTCTGCTGTTTTAGGAACCTACAGCAAAAATTCTCGTCAAAGATCCTCTATATGACTGGGTTTTGTTTTTTTAAATTAAACTACTGCAAAATCACTAGTCAAAGATCCTGTTCATTACAGGAATGCTCTGCTCTTTTTCATTTTATTTTTTGCTCTGCTCTTTTGAGAATCCTACTACTGCTCAAACATGAGTCAAATATCCTGTATATTACAGTCACAGGTTGGCTCTGCTGTTTTAGGAACCTACTGCGAAAATACTTGTGAAAGATTAATTATATTGCAGGTATTTATAACCTACTACTTCAGAAATGACAGTCAAAGATCCTCGCGCACGTTACGGAAACCCTCTGATCTTTTTAAAAACCTACCACTGCTAAAACACTAGTCAAAGATCTTCTATATGACAGTAAACAGGTGTGTTATAATGTTTGTAGGACCTTACTGTAAAAGAACACGTGTCCAAGATCCACTATATTACAGGAGTACGCCATTGTTTTTAAGAATCTATTACTGCAAAAACACATGTCAAAGCTCCCCTATACTATAGGAATGTCCTGCTATTTTTAATTTATTTATTCATTTTGCTCTTCTCCCTACATTAGTCAAATACCTTGTATACGACAGTAAACAGATGTGTTCTGCTGTTTTTAAGAACCTATTTCTGCAAAAACGCATGTCAAAGATAGTCCGTATTATTGGAGTGTTTTTCTGTTTTTAACAAAGTACTACTGCAAAAACATGTGACAAAGATCCTCCAAATGACAGTCACAGGTGTTCTCTGTTGTTTGTAGCAACTTCCTGCAAAAACACTTGTCAAAGATCCTCTATATTACAGGAGTGTTCTGTTGTTTTTAAGCAACCTAGTACTGCAAAACACTTGTTAAAGGTCTTCTATAATAATGGAGTGTTTTGCTGTTTTTACCAATGAACTACTGCAAAAACGTGTGACAAAGATCCTCTATCCTGACACTAACAGGTGTACTCTGTTTGTAGCTACCTCCTGCAAAAAAAAATCCTGTCAAAGATCCTGTATATTACAGGGGAGCTCTATTGTTTTTAAGAACCTAGTACTGCAAAATCATTAGTTGAAAATCCTCTAAGCTACAGTCAGGTGTGCTCTGCTGTTTTTAGGAACCTACAACAAAATATTTGGTCAAAGATCATTTAAATATCAAAATTCAAATATCCTCTATATTACAGGAATGTCCTGCTATTTTTTATGTATTTATTCATTTTTCTCTTCTCACTACTACATTAGTCAAATACCTTGTATAAGACAGTAAACAGGTGTGTTCTGCTGTTTTTAAGAACCTATTTCTGCAAAAAGGCATGTCATAGATCTTCCATATTATTTGAACGTTTTGCCGTTTTTAAAAATGTACTACTGCAAAAACATGTGACAAAGATCATCTATCATGACAGTCACAGATGTGCTCTGTTGTTTGTAGCAACTTCCTGCAAAAACACTTGTCAAAGATCCTCTATATTACAGGAGTGTTCTGTTGTTTTTAAGCAACCTATTACTGCAAAACACTTGTTAAAGGTCTTCTATAATAATGGAGTGTTTTGCTGTTTTTACCAATGAACTACTGCAAAAACGTGTGACAAAGATCCTCTATCCTGACACTAACAGGTGTACTCTGTTTGTAGCGACCTCCTGCAAAAAAAAATCCTGTCAAAGATCCTCTATATTACAGGGGAGCTCTATTGTTTTTAAGAACCTATTACTGCAAAATCATTAGTTGAAAATCCTCTATGCTGCAGTCAGGTGTGCTCTGCTGTTTTTAGGGACCTACAACAAAATATTTTGTCAGAGATCATTTAAATATCAAAATTCAAATATCCTCTATATTACAGGAATGTCCTGCTATTTTTTATGTATTTATTCATTTTTCTCTTCTCACTACCACATTAGTCAAATACCTTGTATAAGACAGTAAACAGGTGTGTTCTGCTGTTTTTAAGAACCTATTTCTGCAAAAAGGCATGTCATAGATCTTCCATATTATTTGAATGTTTTGCTGTTTTTAAAAATGTACTACTGCAAAAACATGTGACAAAGATCATCTATCATGACAGTCACAGATGTGCTCTGTTGTTTGTAGCAACTTCCTGCAAAAACACTTGTCAAAGATCCTCTATATTTCAGGAGTGTTTTGTTGTTTTTAGCAACCTATTACTGCAAAACACTTGTTAAAGGTCTTCTATAATAATGGAGTGTTTTGCTGTTTTTAACAATGTGCTAGTGCAAAAACGTGTGACAAAGATCCTCTATCCTGACACTAACAGGTGTGCTCTGTTTGTAGCTACCTCCTGCAAAAAAAATCCTGTCAAAGATCCTCTATATTACAGGACAGCTCTATTGTTTTCAAGTACCTAGTACTGCAAAATCATTAGTCAAAAATCCTCTAAGCTACAGTCAGATGTGCTCTGCTGTTTTTAGGAACCTACAACAAAACATTTTGTCAAATATCATTTAAATATCAAAATTCAAATATCCTCTATATTACAGGAATGTCCTGCTATTTTTTATTTATTCATTAATTTTGCTCTTCTCTCTACCACATTAGTCAAATACCTTGTATACGACAGTAAACAGGTGTGTTCTGCTGTTTTTAAGAACCTATTTCTGCAAAAAGGCATGTCATAGATCTTCCATATTATTTTAATGTTTTGCCGTTTTTAAAAATGTACTACTGCAAAAACGTGTGACAAAGATCATCTATCATGACAGTCACAGATGTGCTCTGTTGTTTGTAGCAACTTCCTGCAAAAACACTTGTCAAAGATCCTCTATATTACAGGAGTGTTCTGTTGTTTTTAGCAACCTATTACTACAAAACACTTGTTAAAGGTCTTCTATAATAATGGAGTGTTTTGCTGTTTTTAACAATGTACTAGTGCAAAAACGTGTGACAAAGATCCTCTATCCTGACACTAACAGGTGTGCTCTGTTTGTAGCTACCTCCTGCAAAAAAAATCCTGTCAAAGATCCTCTATATTACAGGGGAGCTCTATTGTTTTTAAGAACTTATTACTGCAAAATCATTAGTTGAAAATCCTCTATGTTGCAGTCAGGTGTGCTCTGCTGTTTTTAGGGACCTACAACAAAATATTTTGTCAAAGATCATTTAAATATCAAAATTCAAATATCCTCTATATTACAGGAATGTCCTGCTATTTTTTATGTATTTATTCATTTTTCTCTTCTCACTACTACATTAGTCAAATACCTTGTATACGACAGTAAACAGGTGTGTTCTGCTGTTTTTAAGAACCTATTTCTGCAAAAAGGCATGTCATAGATCTTCCATATTATTTGAATGTTTTGCTGTTTTTAAAAATGTACTACTGCAAAAACATGTGACAAAGATCATCTATCATAACAGTCACAGATGTGCTCTGTTGTTTGTAGCAACTTCCTGCAAAAACACTTGTCAAAGATCCTCTATATTTCAGGAGTGTTTTGTTGTTTTTAGCAACCTATTACTGCAAAACACTTGTTAAAGGTCTTCTATAATAATGGAGTGTTTTGCTGTTTTTAACAATGTACTACTGCAAAAACGTGTGACAAAGATCCTCTATCCTGACACTAACAGGTGTGCTCTGTTTGTAGCTACCTCCTGCAAAAAAAATCCTGTCAAAGATCCTCTATATTACAGGAGAGCTCTATTGTTTTCAAGAACCTAGTACTGCAAAATCATTAGTCAAAAATCCTCTAAGCTACAGTCAGATGTGCTCTGCTGTTTTTAGGAACCTACAACAAAACATTTTGTCAAAGATCATTTAAATATCAAAATTCAAATATCCTCTATATTACAGGAATGTCTTGCTATTTTTTATGTATTTATTCATTTTTCTCTTCTCACTACTACATTAGTCAAATACCTTGTATACGACAGTAAACAGGTGTGTTCTGCTGTTTTTAAGAACCTATTTCTGCAAAAAGGCATGTCATAGATCTTCCATATTATTTGAATGTTTTGCTGTTTTTAAAAATGTACTACTGCAAAAACATGTGACAAAGATCATCTATCATGACAGTCACAGATGTGCTCTGTTGTTTGTAGCAACTTCCTGCAAAAACACTTGTCAAAGATCCTCTATATTTCAGGAGTGTTTTGTTGTTTTTAGCAACCTATTACTGCAAAACACTTGTTAAAGGTCTTCTATAATAATGGAGTGTTTTGCTGTTTTTAACAATGTACTAGTGCAAAAACGTGTGACAAAGATCCTCTATCCTGACACTAACAGGTGTACTCTGTTTGTAGCTACCTCCTGCAAAAAAAATCCTGTCAAAGATCCTCTATATTACAGGAGAGCTCTATTGTTTTCAAGAACCTAGTACTGCAAAATCATTAGTCAAAAATCCTCTAAGCTACAGTCAGATGTGCTCTGCTGTTTTTAGGAACCTACAACAAAACATTTTGTCAAAGATCATTTAAATATCAAAATTCAAATATCCTCTATATTACAGGAATGGCCTGCTATTTTTTATTTATTCATTAATTTTGCTCTTCTCTCTACCACATTAGTCAAATACCTTGTATACGACAGTAAACAGGTGTGTTCTGCTGTTTTTAAGAACCTATTTCTGCAAAAAGGCATGTCAAAGATCTTCCATATTATTTGAGTGTTTTGCCGTTTTTAAAAATGTACTACTGCAAAAACGTGTGACAAAGATCCTCTATCATGACAGTCCCAGATGTGCTCTGTTGTTTGTAGCAACTTCCTGCAAAAACACTTGTCAAAGATCCTCTATATTACAGGAGTGTTCTGTTGTTTTTAGCAACCTATTACTGCAAAACACTTGTTAAAGGTATTCTATAATAATGGAGTGTTTTGCTGTTTTTAAGTCAGATGTGCTCTGCTGTAATTAGGAACCTACAACAAAACATTTTGTTAAAGATCATTTAAATATCAAAATTCAAATATCCTCTATATTACAGAAATGCTGTGGTCTTTTTTTAACTGTATGTTTTGCTCTGCTCTTTTTAAAATCCTACCACTGCTAAAACACTAGTCAAAGATATTCTATATGACAGTAAATAGGTGTGCTCTACAGTTTGTAGGAATCTACTGCAAAATTACTAGTCAAAGATCCTCTATAATATTACAGTCACAGATGTGTTCTGCTATTTTTAGGAACCTACAACAAAAATGTTTGTCAGAGATCATTTATAGTACACAACTGTTTTTAGCAACCTGTTATTGCAAAGAAAAAAAAACACATGTCAAAGATCCTCTATAATATTACAGTCACAGATGTGTTCTGCTGTTTTTAGGAATCTACAACAAAAATGTTTGTCAGAGATCATTTATAGTACACAACTGTTTTTAGCAACCTATTATTGCAAAAAAACCATGTCAAAGATCCTCTATGTTATAGGAACGTTCTAACCTGACTCTCTCCAGGTCCTTGTAGTTCGCTGAGCTCCACGCAAGGATCTGGGACTTCTCAATGGAAGATGCATTTAAGAAGGCGGGGCCTTGTAAAAAAAAAATCATTGTATGTGATTGGATAAAGCACTTGTCCGTCATCTTGAATGACACTCACATTGAAATCAACCCGAGATGCAGATGAGAGCGACACTGGGAAATCCAAAACAGAACAGCCGACATATTGGATAACGACACAGCGAAAAGTTAGATAACTTTTACTGAAACAACGCAACAATGTCAATAGACGATCAATGTCTTTTGTGCAAAGAAAATATGCAGAATCAATGTCAGCACACGACTGCTGTTTGAATCAAACAGCCACTTCGGCGCTACGTCACATCTATGAAATCCAGCCCGGCAATCCTGATTGGTTCATTATTTTTTGCTATCTTGAAGGAGTTTGCAATGCCCTCGAGCCCTGATCCTTGTGTGGAGCTCAGCAAACTACAAGGATCTAGCAAAAGTCAGGTTAGGAATGCTCTGCTCTTTTTAAAATCCTACTACTACTAAAAAAAAAAACTAGTAAAAGATCTTCTATATGACAGTAAACAGGGGTGCTCCGCTGTTTCTAGGAACCTACTGCAAAAACACTTCTCAAAGATAGTCAATGATACAGGAGTATTTTACTGTTTTTAAAAAACTATTACTTCTAAAACACAATTCGAAGATCTTTTATATTAGTCACAGGTTTGCTCTGCTGTTTGTAGGAACCTACTGCAAAAACACTTGTCAAAGATCCTCGGAAATACAAGAGTGTTGTACTGTTATTACGAAACTATTACTGCTAAAACACTAGTCAAAGATCCTCTATATTACAGTCACATGTTTGCTCTGCTGTTTAAAGTAACCTACAACAAAAATGTCTGTCAAAGATAAATTCCATTACACAACTGTTTTTATATTACTGCAGAAAAAAACATGTCAAAGATCCTTTATATTATTGGAATGCTCTGCTCTTTTTAAAATCCTACTACTGCTAAATCACTAGTCAAAGATCTTGCATGTTACAGTAACATGTTTGTTCTGCTTTTTCGTAGGAACCTACTGCAAAAACACTTGTCAAAGATCATGTATATTACAGGAGTATTCTACTGGTTTTAAAAACCTATTACTTCCAAAACACAAGTCGGAATATTCTATATTAGTCACAGGTTTGCTCTGCTGTTTGTAGGAACCAACTGCAAAATTACTTACAGGAGTGTTGCACTGTTATTAAGAAACTATTACTGCTAAAACACTAGTCAAAGATCCTCTATATTACAGTGACATGTTTGCTCTGCTGTTTGTAGGAACCTACTGCAAAAACACTTGTCAAAGATCCTCGGAAATACAAGAGTGTTGTACTGTTATTAAGAAACTATTACTGCTAAAACACTAGTCAAAGATCCTCTATATTACAGTCACATGTCTGCTCTGCTGTTTAAAGTAACCTACAACAAAAATGTCTGTCAAAGATAAATTCCATTACACAACTGTTTTTATATTACTGCAGAAAAAAACATGTCAAAGATCCTTTATATTATTGGAATGCTCTGCTCTTTTTAAAATCCTACTACTGCTAAATCACTAGTCAAAGATCTTGCATGTTACAGTAACATGTTTGTTCTGCTGTTTGTAGGAACCTACTGCAAAAACACTTGTCAAAGATCATGTATATTACAGGAGTATTCTACTGGTTTTAAAAACCTACTACTTCCAAAACACAAGTCGGAATATTCTATATTAGTCACAGGTTTGCTCTGCTGTTTGTAGGAACCAACTGCGAAATTACTTACAGGAGTGTTGCACTGTTATTAAGAAACTATTACTGCTAAAACACTAGTCAAAGATCCTCTATATTACAGTGACATGTTTGCTCTGCTGTTTGTAGGAACCTACTGCAAAAACACTTGTCAAAGATCCTCGGAAATACAAGAGTGTTGTACTGTTATTAAGAAACTATTACTGCTAAAACACTAGTCAAAGATCCTCTATATTACAGTCACATGTTTGCTCTGCTGTTTAAAGTAACCTACAACAAAAATGTCTGTCAAAGATAAATTCCATTACACAACTGTTTTTATATTACTGCAGAAAAAAACATGTCAAAGATCCTTTATATTATTGGAATGCTCTGCTCTTTTTAAAATCCTACTACTGCTAAGTCACTAGTCAAAGATCTTGCATGTTACAGTAACATGTTTGTTCTGCTGTTTGTAGGAACCTACTGCAAAAACACTTGTCAAAGATCATGTATATTACAGGAGTATTCTACTGGTTTTAAAAACCTACTACTTCCAAAACACAAGTCAGAATATTCTATATTAGTCACAGGTTTGCTCTGCTGTTTGTAGGAACCAACTGCAAAATTACTTACAGGAGTGTTGCACTGTTATTAAGAAACTATTACTGCTAAAACACTAGTCAAAGATCCTCTATATTACAGTGACATGTTTGCTCTGCTGTTTGTAGGAACCTACTGCAAAAACACTTGTCAAAGATCCTCGAAAATACAAGAGTGTCGTACTGTTATTAAGAAACTATTATTGCTAAAACACTAGTCAAAGATCCTCTATATTACAGTCACATGTTTGCTCTGCTGTTTAAAGTAACCACAACAAAAATGTCTGTCAAAGATCATTTCCATTACACAACTGTTTTTACATTACTGCAGAAAAAAAACATGTCAAAGATCCTTTATATTATTGGAATGTTCTGCTCTTTTTAAAATCCTACTACTGCTAAATCATTAGTCAAAGAGCTTGCATGTTACAGTAACATGTTTGTTCTGCTGTTTGTAGGAACCTACTGCAAAAACACTTGTTAAAGATCATGTATATTACAGGAGTATTCTACTGGTTTTAAAAACCTACTACTTCCAAAAAACAAGTCGAAGATCTTCTATATTAGTCACAGGTTTGCTCTGCTGTTTGTAGGAACCAACCGCAAAATTACTTACAGGAGTGTTGTACTGTTATTAAGAAATTATTACTGCTAAAACACTAGTCAAAGATCCTCTATATTACAGTGACATGTTTGCTCTGCTGTTTGTAGGAACCTACTGCGAAAACACGTATCGAAGATCCTCGAAAATCCAGGCGCGTCGTACTGTTTTTAAGAACCTTTTACTGCAAACTGACACGTCAAAGACCCTCTTTATGAAAGTCCCAGATGTGTTAAAGGAACCTATACGACAAAAACGCTTGTCAAAGATCATTTACATTACAGGGCTGTTTTTAGAACCAACTACTTCAGAAATGCGCACAGAATGTTTTTTAAGGAAGCTACTGCAAAGATCCTCTATATCAGGGGTCACCAACCTTTATGAAACCAAGAGCTACTTCTTGGGTACTGATTAATGCGAAGGGCTACCAGTTTGATACACACTTAAATAAATCGCCACAAATAGCCAATTTTCTCAATTTACCTTTAGTAAATAAATCTATATATTCAAAAAAATGCGAATTTCTGTCTGTCATTCCGTCGTACATTTTTTTTCCTTTTATGATAGGTTTTTTGTAGAGAATAAATGATAGAACACTAAACTGAACGGTTTAAAAGAGGAGAAAACACGAAAAAAAATTAAATTAAATTTTGAAACAGTTTATCTTCAATTTCGACTCTTTAAAATTCAAAATTCAACCGAAAAAAATGGGGAAAAACTAGCTAATTCGAAACTTTTTGAAAAAATAAAAAAAATAATTTATACAAAATCATTAGTAATTTTTCCTGATTAAGATTAATTTTAGAATTTTGATGACATGTTTTAAATAGGTTAAAATCCAATCTGCACTTTGTTAGAATATATAACAAATTGGACCAAGCTATATTTCTAACAAAGACAAATCATTATTTCTTTTAGATTTTCCTAAACAAAAATTTTAAAAGAAATTCAAAAGACTTTGAAATAAGACTTAAATTTGACTCTACAAATTTTCTAGATGTGCCAGAATATTTCTTTTGAATTTTAATCATAAGTTTGAAAGAATATTTCACAAATATTCTTCATCGAAAAAACAGAAGCTAAAATGAAGAATTTAATTAAAATGTATTTATTATTCTTTACAATAAAAAAATAAAAATACTTCAACATTGATATAAATTGTCAGGAAAGAAGAGGAAGGAATTTAAAAGATAAAAAGGTATATGTGTTTAAAAATCCTAAAATCATTTTTAGGGTTGTATTTTTTCTCTAAAATTGTCTTTTGGAAAGTTATAAGAAGCAAAGTAAAAATATAAATGAATTTATTTAAACAAGTGAAGACCAAGTCTTTAAAATATTTTCTTGGATTTTGAAATTCTATTTGAGTTTTGTCTCTTTTAGAATTAAAAATGTCGAGCAAAGCGAGACCAGCTTGCTAGTAAATAAATACAATTTAAAAAATAAAGGCAGCTCACTGGTAAGTGCTGCTATTTGAGCTATTTTTAGAACAGGCCAGCGGGCGACTCATCTGGTCCTCACGGGCTACCTGGTGCCCGCGGGCACCGCGTTGGTGATTCCTGCTCTATATGTAAGAAGTGCTCTGCTGTTTTGAAGATCCTCCAGCATGTCAAAGATCATCTATAGGACAAGAACAGCTTTATTGGTGCATGCAAATGCTTGTTTGAGCAGATATGCAGTAGCTCAGCAGACTGCCTTCTTTAGATATGCTGCAACTCTGCTCAGACCCAACACACAGCTTATATTTCCGCCGGTGCGGATGTTTACGAGTGTGTTGATGGGGAGAGGAGAGGAAGTGGGATACGGACGCCTCTCGTCTGCGGCATCTAACAGGTGAGTGCAGTTGAAAGGAGCTTCGTCTTTTCCTCATCCTCCTTGAGGACGGACGGACGGCTATTATCGAGTGAAGCTCTCAGGCAATTGAATTTCTTTTGTTACTTATCGAGAAAATGTACTCCTCGCCTGCTTATTTTCATTTCAAATAATCCCCGGCTCTCGTGGAGATGGAGGTGCACTTATACTTACGTAAATATGAAGAGGAGGTGGAGGAGGAGGAGGAGGAGGGCTGCATTCCCATTAGTGACCTGAAGGAGACACACAGGACAACAGTGCCATCTTCAGGCGACACAAGGGAACTACAACATGGTTCACCACACACTGTAAGGCTATTTATACATACTTTCAAAAATATGTTTTTTTTTTACTGCAAATTAGTGGACTCCATAGCCTAAGAGAAGTACACATATGTCCCCTTAAAAGCAAAATGTAGAAGTATTTGTATGTATTCATTCGGCAACCCAAAATGTTGAAAAAGCCATATTGGACCAAATATACAAAAACAAATCTGTCTAGAGCCGCAAAAAATTAAAAGCCATACAACATATAAATTGAATTAAGAGGACTTAAAGGCCTACTGAAAGCCACTACTACCGACCACGCAATCTGATAGTTTATACATCAATGATGAAATATTAACATTGCAACACATGCCAATACGGCCTTTTTAGTTTAATAAACTGCAATTTTAAATTTCCCGTGAAGTGTCCTGTTGAAAACGTCGTGGTATGATGACGTGTACGCAAGACGTCACAGACTGTTAGGAAATATTAGCGCAGCGCACACACACAGCTAAAAGTCGTCTGCTTTAATCGCATAATTACACAGTATTTTGGACATCCGTGTTGCTGAATATTTTGCAATTTGTTCAATTAATAATGGAGAAGTCAATGTAGAAAGATGGAGTTGGGAAGCTTTAGCCTTTAGCCACACAAACACACGGTTATTCCCTGTTTAAAATTCCCGGAGGTGAAACTTTACTATGGATCAGAGCGGTCAAGCGAACATGGATCCCGACCAAATGTCAACCAGCAGTTTTCAGTGAGAAAATTTGTGGTAAAAAGTCGCGACTTACCGGAGATCAGCTGAGCTTGTGCCGTCCATACAGCTGCCGTCGACTTCCATCAGACACTGGCCTCAAGACACCCGTGGATACACCCTTCCGACTAAAACTCACTAAAACACTAGCAACACAATAGAAAGATAAGGGATTTCCCACAATTATCCTAGTAAATGTGTCTAAAAACATCTGAATCCGTCCCAATGCAATCGCTTTTTTTTCTTTCTAGTCTGTTTCTATTAATATCCTCAAACACAAATCTTTCATCCTCGCTCAAATAAATGGGGAAATTGTCCTTTTCTCGGTCCGACCGAATAGCTCTGTTTGTTGGAGGCTCCCATTAAAAACAACCGTGAGGATGTGAGGAGCCATCAACGGGCGACGTCATCGTCTGCGACTTCCGGTAAAGGCAGGGCTTTTCTGTTAGCGACCAAAAGTTGCGAACTTTATCATCAATGTTCTCTACTAAATCTTTTCAGCAAAAATATGGCAATATCGCAAAATGATCAAGTATGACACATAGAATGGACCTGCTATCCCCGTTTAAATAAGAACATCTCATTTCAGTAGGCCTTTAAAGGAAACTAAATGAGCTCAAATATAGCTACAAATGAGGCATTATGATGCAATATGTACATACAGCTAGCCTAAATAGCATGTTAGCATCGATTAGCTTACAGGCATGCAGTGACCAAATATGTCTGATTAGCACACTCCACATAAGTCAATAACATCAACAAAACTCACCTTTGTGCATTCATGCGCAACGTAATAAGTTTGGTGGACAAAATGAGACGGAAAAAGAAGTGGCATAAATCACGTCTTAGAAAGTCGGAAAAAGTTATGCATGTAAACAAACTAGGGTGAGTTCAAGGACCGCCAAAATCAGTAGGACAAAACGGGGCTCGCCAAATACTCGAATCAACGAAGCATGTTTAATATAAACAGTGTGCTACATAGCAATTAGGGAGGTTTGTGTCATGTTTGTCCTCATACAGAACCAAATTAAAAGAAAAAAATATGTTTTTTCCCCCTCATCATTTCCATTTTTCATATATTTTTTTGAAAGAGCTCCAGAGAGCCATTAGGGCGGCGCTAAAGAGCCACATGCGGCTCCAGAGCCGCGGGTTGCCGACCCCTGATATTGGTCCCCTAGGGCAGTGGTCCCCAACCACCGGGCTTGATTGGTACAGGGCTGCAGAAGAATTTTTTTTCAATTTTTTTTTTTTTTTAAATATATATATTTTTATTTTTTTATTAAATCAACATAAAAACACAAGATACACTTCCAATTAGTGCACCAACTCAAAATAAAACTCCCTATTTCATGACAAAAACCTCCCTTTTTCATGACAAAAACAAATAAAAATACAAATACAAATAATCCCCCCCCTACGCCGGGCCGCAGGACAAATTATCAAGCGTTGACCGGTCCGCAGCTACAAAAAGGTTTGGGACCACTGCCCTAGGGGACGGGGGGCTGCCCACATATGCGGTCCTCTCCAAAGTTTCTCATAGTCATCACTGTCACTGTCACCGACGTCCCACTGGGGTGAGTTTTTCCTTGCCCTTATGTGGGCTCTACCGAGGATGTCGTTGTGGTTTGTGCAGCCCTTTGAGACACTTGTGATTTAGGGCTTTATAAATAAACATTGATTCGTTGATTGATATATATTCATATACCGTTGTGGCGTGTGAGTCGAATGAAAGAACCATTAAGAATTCGAATACAGCGATTTTTTGGGGGGTTTTGGTTAGTAAATTTGTCATTTAAAACACATTATATGAAATCATTCCTGATATTTATTTGTATTTACCTGCGGCGTTTAATTCATTTTTTTATGTGCAGTGTTTCGGCGTTCCAATAGTGGCGAAATCGTCGATACACGCCCCCCAGGCAGTTAAAACCACGTGACGCATATCAGCCAATCAGTGAAGAGGGGTAAATGGTAGTTAAGAAAGGGTTACGGTTAAACAAAATAGGGGAAAATGGTCTGTGTACCTTCCGTTCATTCTATTTCCAAATATACAACGCAAATAAAACATTTAATTAGGGCCGTTTTTCGATTTTTATCATATGTAAATTGTAAATAAATGATAAATGGGTTGTATTTGTATAGCGCTTTTCTACCTTCAAGGTACTCAAAGCGCTTTGACACTACTTCCACATTTACCCATTCACACACACATTCACACACTGATGGAGGGAGCTGCCATGCAAGGCGCCAACCAGCACCCATCAGGAGCAAGGGTGAAGTGTCTTGCTCAGGACACAATGGACGTGACGAGGTTGGTACTAGGTGGGAATTGAACCAGGGACCCTCGGGTTGCGCACGGCCACTCTTCCACTGCGCCACGCCGTCCATATGGCAGATTTTAAAACAATAATATGTTGGTTTTCATTTAAATATCGCCTTAAAATTGGATTTTGTGCTAGAAGCATTTAAGTCTCATCTTAAAACCCATTTGTATACTTCAGCCTTTAAATAGACCCCCTTTTTAGACCAGTTGATCTGCCGTTTCTTTAGTTTTTCTCCTCTGTCCCCCTTTTCCTTGTGGAGGGGTTCCTGTCCGGTGGCCATGAATGAAGTACTTGCTGTCCAGACTCGGGACCCAGGATAGACCGCTCGCCTGTGTATCGGCCGGGGACATCTGTGCGCTGCTGATCCGCCTCCGCTTGGGATGGTTTCCTGCTGGCTCCACTATGGACGGGACTCTCACTACTATATTGGATCCACTTTGGTCTGGATTCTCACCGTTATGTTAGATCCACTATGGATTGGACTATCACAATATCATTAGATCTGCTCGACATCCATTGCTTTTAGTCCCCTGGGGGTTGCCCACATATGCGGTCCTCTCCAAGGTTTCTCATAGTCATCATTGTCGACGTCCCACTGGGGTGAGTTTTTCCTTGCCCTTATGTGGGCTCTACCAAGGATGTCATTGTGGTTTGTGCAGCCCTTTGAGACACTTGTGATTTAGGGCTATATAAATAAACATTGATTGGTTGATTGATTTTCCTTCAATTGAATTTATTTTCCAACATAAACACACACAAAAAAAAGAATAAAAGTTCATCCAAAATGGCAAAAATGCGTGGCGCTATGACAAATTGAACCGGAAGCAGTGTTTTAGCCTTTCCTTTGCATTTAGCATGTTTTTAGCATTACGGTAACATCCAAGCTCAGCAGGATTCCCATTGTCGTTTTAAGAAAAATAAGTGTCTTAAAATAGTGGTCCAGCTTTTGTTTCAGAAAGGAAAATGGGAAAAAAATGCATTTAATTATTGGAAATAGAACGAACGGACCGAAAATTCACATTAGTGACCTGAAGGAGAGACACGGGACAACAGTGCCTTCTTCAGGCGACACGGGGGAACTACAACATGGTTCACCACACACTATAAGGCAAATATTTATACAAACTTTCAAATATATGAGGTTTTTACTGCAAATTGTCGGACTCCGAAGCCTAAGAAGTACACACATGTCCCATTAAAAGCAAAATATTGAAGTATTAACTTGTATTTGCATTAATTCACAACGAAAACCGTCGTGGCGTGTGAGTCGAATGAAAAAAACATTTTGAATTCGACTTCAACGATATTTTGGGGGGTTTTGGTTATTACATTTGTCATTTTAAACACATTACATGAAATAATTCCAGATATTTGTTTGTATTTACCTGCGTTTAATTGGGTTTATTTGCGCGACGTTTCCACGTTCCAGGAGCAGTGGCGAAATCGTCGATACAGCTTCCCAGGTGGTTAAAACCACGTGATGCATATCAGCCAATCAGTGAAGAGGGGTAAGTGGTAGTTATGAAAGGGTTATGGTTAAACTAAATGGGGGGAAATGGTCCGTGTACTTTCTGTTCATTTTTTTTGTTTAATTATGAAACGCAAATCAAAAAATAAAATCAGGTCCGTTTTTTTTTTATTTCTAATGTGAGTGTGAATGTTGTCTGTCTATCTGTGTTGGCCCTGTGATGAGGTGGCGACTTGTTCAGGGTGTACACCGCCTTCCGCCCGATTGTAGCTGAGATAGGCAACCAGCGCCCCTGCGACCCCAAAAGGGAATAAGCGGTAGGAAATGGATGGATGGATTGATGGATGGATGGCAAATTTTACAAAAAACAAGAAGTGTTTGATTTTCATTCAAATGTTGCCATAAAACTGGATTTTGTGCTTTTCTCCTTCTATGGATTTAACATTTTCAAGATGGTTAAACAAAATAGGGGGAAATCCTTTTTTTTTTTTTTTTTAATTAATTGAAAATAAATGAAATTTAGATATTTTTCAAATTTAACTGTTTATTTAATTTGAAAAATACTAATTGTTGATAAGTGTTCAAATATACTACAACAATAATCTTAAACTTTATTGATCCACAAAATAAATTTTTCCACACAGTATAGCTCAGCTTCAAAGAATGGAAAGTGTAAAGATGGAAAGGATAATGCATGTATTAAGTAGACTAAAAATGTACAATAGTAGCAATATAAAATACAACTTATGTAATATTCACGTATTGCATAGACAGTATATATATATGTATATACATACATATACATATATATATATATATATATATATATATATATATATATATATATATATATATATATATATATGTATGTATATATATATATATATATACTGTCTATGCAATACGTGAATATTACATATTGCACCTGGGGATAGGTTGATTGGCAACACTAAATTGGCCCTAGTGTGTGAATGTGAGTGTGAATGTTGTCTGTCTATCTGTGTTGGCCCTGCGATGAGGTGGTGACTTGTCCAGGGTGTACGCTGCCTTCCGCCCGATTGTAGCTGAGATAGGCGCCAGCGCCCCCCGCGACCCCGAAAGGGAATAAGCGGTAGGAAAATGGATGGATGGATGGATATATATATATATATATATATATATATATATATATATATATATGCCGTAGTGACACTTCCCCTGTCATCATTTTCAAAATGGAAAAGGCTGATTTCAATACCGGTAATTTGAAATTACCGGTAATTTGGGAAGAAGATTAAGAGCTATTCAGTAGGATTTAAGGTCCAAGATTACATCACTCTCAAATTTTTACTGCATACCTTTGGTAAGTGCCGGAGTGAGAAGAGGTTTTAAAATAATTAGCGCATGCTTACCTTTACCGCATGCCTTTGGTAAGCGCAGGAGTGAGGAGAGGTTTTAAATTAATTAACGCCCCGGCGGCAATTCAAAGAAATACGGCATATACTGTATATATATGTATATATATATATATGTGACGATTGGGGGGCATTGTGATGCAGGTGCGTTCTCTCTTGATGCAGGTCGGGCTCCGACACAGCGTAAAGGTAAGACATGCTGATTTATTTAAACTTGAAACAGACTAAGAAACAGAAAAACTTGCACTAGGCACAAAAGGCAAAACAAAGGGCTAGCATGGGAGCTAGAAAACACAGGAGAACAAAGAAGGCAGGCTTAAATACAGGCAGTGATTAACAAACAGACGTGCGCGTCAGGAGCAAGCGACAGGTGAAAACAATAAGAAACCATGGAAACAAACTGAGAAGGGCACTTGGGAGGGGGGGAGGTTGGGCGCCATCTTGTTTCTGACTCATTAACTAAGAGAACGCCGTGGTCGCTCTTTATTACTTGGCTCATCCATAACAAAAATCACCATCTGGCCGCCTGTCGATGGCCCCCCGAACCCATGTGAGGACCTCCGAGGCGTATGTGCACAGCTGTGCCGCACGTGGGCGCGGCCGGCGAGCCCCCGCCGCCAGCCACCCGGCCGGCAACCCACGCACGTCCGCCATGCAGCAGCGCTGTAAAGAATCAATCTTAGTCATGTGATGGTGACAGACTGCTGTCACAGGCTAATATATTCACCCGCCCACAGCCGTGAAACACACCCTCGCCGAGGTGCTTTCACACTCCTCCATTCCCCCGGTCAGGTGTGTAATCAAACGAGTATGAAAAAGGTCAAGAAAGACGCGACTTACCGGGATTTCGCTCCAGCTTGTATTATTGGCGGTGAATTGATTTCAAAACATCCCAAGCACCCATTTTAGACAAGTAAAAAATGTCAATTGAAAAATAAGACATATTACCGCTAACCTTATTCCCAAGCCGCTTCCTGCTCCGTCACTGATAAGAACATGATAACAAACATGTGATGACATCATCACCAGGGGCTTCATGTATTAAGAATTGCTTGGATTTCCAGGGTGTACCCCGCTTTCCGCCCCAATGCAGCTGGGATAAGCTCCAACACCCTCTGCGACCCCGAAAGGGACAAGCGGTAGGAAATGGATGGATGGATTTTCTATTAAAAATGAGCGTATGTTGAAATCCAGAAAACATGGTATGCGAGACAAAATGCAGATGTGTCAAAGTGTCCGCAAATCCAAGCACATTTCTTTGGAATTGCTCCCAGAAGTCTGTGTGGTCTGGATATGCCACGCCCCTTTTATGAATATGTAAATTATATTGAAATTAGCCATGTGTCTGCCCTGCCCAATTAGGATTCAGTATGAGTTGATGTCCGATGTTGGATCCACGTTGTCTGTTGGGAAACGACCATATTTTAACGGTTAGAGCAGGGGTAGGGAACCTATGGCTCTAGAGCCAGATGTGGCTCTTTTGATGACTGCACCTGGCTCTCCGACAAATCTGAGCTGACATTGCTTAACACGATAAGTAATGAATAATTCCACTTGTAATCACAGTGTTAAAAATAACATTCAAAATTTAAAACATTCTCATGCATTTTTATGTTCAAGAAGTTGCGTTAATGGTAGGAAGTAATTTATTTATTATTGGTAAGTGTTGGGCTTGCCCTCCTGGGGGTTCTTCAGACCACCAAGCACCGACATGAGAGCCTGTTTTAGGGTTAAAATATTGTTTTTTTTTCCCAATTAGTCTCTCAGTTGCTTTTCAGCAATTGTCTTTTTCTCTTTCGTCGTCATTCGCCCTCTGGCTCCAGCCCCAACCCTGTCTCTCCTCCTGGCTGCTGCTTATAACTGAGCGACAGGTGATTAGATAACAAGGCCCAGGTGGGCCATCTACACACCTGTCACTGATTTCGAGGCCAGTCCTGGCAACATCCTGCTTTGATGCAGGCCCGCAGGCCACACCCCCTCCACAGTTAGCTTCAGAATAACAATGTTATTACAAAGAATAAGAGACCTATTATACCCTGGAAATGTTGGTCTTACTTAAAAATGCACACGTTTAGTTGTGCTCAGTGTTAAAAAAAATATTATATGGTTCTTAGGGAAATACATTTTAAAATATTTGGCTTCTTGGCTCTCTCAGCCAAAAAGGTTCCCGACCCCTGGGTTAGATCAACGTCACAACCTGACATTGAATAAACGTCACCAGAAAGCATGTTGTTTCAACGTTGTATTTGTGTTGTATAATATTGGTTGGGAAAAGACTAAAATTCAACGGTCAGATCAACTTCACAACCCCAACATTGAATAGACGTCAAAAAGCATGTTGTTTCAATGTTTATTTGTGTTGTAGAATATTGGTTGGAAAAATTACTAAAATTCAATGGTCAGATCAACGTCATAACCCGACATTGAATAAACGTCGCCAAAAAGTATGTTGTTTTAACGTTAGGTTTGTGTTGTATATTATTGGTTGGGAAATGACCAAATTTCAAAGGTCAAATCAAAGTCAGAAGGCAACATTGAATAAACGTTGTCAAAAAGCATGTTGTTTCAACGTTGTATTTTGTTGTAGAATATTGGTTGGAAAAATGACTAATTCAATGGTCAAATCACCGTCACAACCCAACATTGAATAAATGTCAAAGAGCATGTTGTTTCAACGTTATAT
Organism: Nerophis ophidion; assembly: GCF_033978795.1. Lineage (NCBI taxonomy): Eukaryota > Metazoa > Chordata > Actinopteri > Syngnathiformes > Syngnathidae > Nerophis > Nerophis ophidion. Next base: position 4,837,058 of record NC_084639.1, on the reverse strand, counting down.
TTGTGTTGTTGAATATTGGTTGGAAAATGACTAAAATGTAATGGTTCCATCAATGTCGGAAGGCGACATTGAAAAAAGGTTGTCACAGAGAATGTTGTTTTCCCATATTTGTGTTGTAGAATATTGGTTAGGAAATGACCACATTTCAATGGTCAGATCAACGTCACAACCTGACTTTGAACAAACGTGGCCAAAAAGCATGTTGTTTCAACGTTGTATTTGTGTTGTAGAATTTTGGTTGGAAAAATGACTAAAATTCAATGGTCAGATCACCGTCAGAACCCGACATTGAATAAAGGTCACCAAAAAGCATGTTGTTTCAACGTTGTATTTGTGTTGTAGAATATTGGTTGGGAAATGACTAAAATTCAATGGTCAGATCAATGTCAGAACCCGACATTGAATAAACGTCGCCAAAAAGCATGTTGTTTCAACATCAGGTTTGTGTTGTAGAATATTGGTTGGGAAATGACCACATTTCAATGGTCGAATCAAAGTCAGAAGGGAACATTGAATAAATGTTGTCATAGAGTATGTTGTTTCAACATATTTGTGTTGTAGAATATTGGTTAAGAAATAACCAAATTTCAATGGTCAAATCAACGTCAGATCCCGACATTGAATAAAGGTCGCCAAAAAGCATTTTGTTTCAACGTTGTATTAGTGTTGTAGATTATTGGTTGGGAAATGACTAAAATTCAATGGTCAGATGAATAAACATTGTCAAAAAGAATGTTGTTTCAACGTTGTATTTGTGTTGTAGAATATTGGTTGGAAAAATGACTAAAGTTCAATGGTCAAATCAACGTCAGAACCCGACATTAAATAATCGTCGCCAAAGAGCATGTTGTTTCAACGTTGTATTTGTGTTGTAGAATATTGGTTGGGAAATGACCAAATTTCAATGGTCAGATCAATGTCACAACTCCGACATTGGATAACTGTTGTCATATAGCATGTTGTTTCAACGTTGTATTTGTGTTGTAGAATATTGGTTAGGAAATGACTAAAGTTCAATGGTCAAATCAATGTCACAACCCAACATTGAATAATCGTCGTCAAAAAGCATGTTGTTTCAACGTTGTATTTTGTTGTAGAATATTGGTTGGAAAAATGACTAATTCAATGGTCAAATCAACGTCACAACCCAACATTGAATAAATGTCAAAAAGTATGTTGTTTCAACATTGTATTTGTGTTGTAGAATATTGGTTGGGAAATGACAAAAATGTAATGGTCGGATCAATGTCAGAAGGCAACATTGAAAAAAGGTTGTCACAGAGAATGTTGTTTTCACATATTTGTGTTGTAGAATATTGGTTAGGAAATGACCACATTTCAATGGTCAGATCAGTGTCACAACCAAACATTGAATAGACGTCGTCAAAAAGTATGTTGTTTCAACGTTGTATTTGTGTTGTAGAATACTGGTTGGAAAAATGACTAAAATTCAATGGTCAAATCAATGTCACAACCCCAAGATTGAATAAAAGTCAAAAAGTATGTTGTTCCGTTTTTTTGTGTTGTAGAATATTGGTTGGGAAATGACTAAAATTCAATGGTCAGATCAATGTCAGAACCTGACATTGAATAAACGTCGCCAAAAAGCATGTTGTTTCAACGTTGTATTTGTGTTATAGATTATTGGTTGGGAAAATGACTAAAATTCAATGGTCAGATGAATAAACATTGTCAAAAAGCATGCTGTTTCAACGTTGTATTTGTGTTGTAGAATTTTGGTTGGAAAAATGACTAAAATTCAATGGTCAAATCAACGTCACAACCCCAACATTGAATAAAAGTCAAAAAGTATGTTGTTTCGTTTATTTGTGTTGTAAAATATTGGTTCGGAAATGACTAAAATTCAATGGTCAGATCAACGTCAGAACCCGACATTGAATAAACGTCGCCAAAAAGCATGTTGTTTCAACGTTGTATTTGTGTTATGGATTATTGGTAGGGAAAATGACTAAAATTCAATGGTCAGATCAACGTCAGAACCAGATATTGAATAAACGTCGCCAAAAAGCAGTTCGTTTCAACGTTGTATTTGTGTTATAGATTATTGGTTGGGAAATGACTAAAATTCAATGGTCAAATGAATAAACATTGTCAAAAAGAATGTTGTTTCAACGTTGTATTTGTGTTGTAGAATATTGGTTGGAAAAATGACTAAAATTCAATGGTCAGATCAATGTCAGAATCTGACATTGAATAAACGTCGCCAAAAAGTATGTTGTTTCAACATTAGGTTTGTGTTGTATAATATTGGTTGGGAAATTACCAAATTTAAAAGGTCAAATCAAAGTCAGAAGGCAAGTTTGAATAAACGCTGTTAAAAAGCATGTTGTTTCAACGTTGTATTTGTGTTGTAGAATATTGGTTAGGAAATGACTAAAGTTCAATGGTCAAATCAATGTCACAACCCAACATTCAATAGACGTCGTCAAAAAGCATGTTGTTTCAACGTTGTATTTTGTTGTTGAGTATTGGTTGGAAAAATGACTAATTCAATGGTCAGATGAATAAACGTCAAAAAGCATGTTGTTTCAACGTTGTATTTGTGTTGTAGAATATTGGTTAGGAAATGACCAAATTTCAATGGTCAAATCAACGTCAGAACCTGATATTGAAAAAACGCCGCCAAAAAGCATGTTGTTTCAACGTTGTATTGTATTGTAGATTATTGGTTGAGAAATGACTAAAATTCAATGGTCAGATGAATAAACGTTGTCAAAAAGCATGTTGTGTCAACGTTGTATTTGTGTTGTAGAATATTGGTTGGAAAAATGACAAAAATTCAATGGTCGGATCCAAGTCACAACCCCGACGTTGAATAAATGTTGTCATAGAGCATGTTGTATTAGCGTATTTGTGTTGTAGAATATTGGTTAGGAAACGACCACATTTCAATGGTCAGATCAACGTCACAACCCAACATTGAATAAACGTTGTTAAAAAGCATGTTGTTTTATGTTGTATTTGTGTTGTAGAATTGTGGTTGGAAAATGACCAAATTTCAATGGTTGAATCAACGTCACAACCTGACATTGAATAAACTTCATCAAAAAGAATGTTGTTTCAACGTTGTATTTGTGTTGTAGAATATTGGTTGGGAAATTACCAAATTTTAATCGTTGAATCAACGTGACATCCTGACATTGAATAAACGTCAAAAAGCAAGTTGTTTCAACGTTATGTTTGAGTTACTCAACGTCAGGACCTAATTAAAAAATGTTCTCAACGTTGTTTTAAAGTCTTGTGGCTGCTGAGAATGCCGTGGGCTCCGATGAACTGCACATGAGCTAGAAAAAAAAAGGAAACGGTTGGATGTCAGGAGGAAGGTGAGGAAGAAGATGGATGTGCACGGCCAAAACGGACAAAAGGTGGTCAACACAGTAAGTAGCCTGCTTACAGCCAGATTGGAGTTTCTTGTGAAAAGTATGTAATATTTGCCTTGCAATATTTTAAATCTAGACATGCCAGCATATCAGAGGATACAAAATACTTTAACTCTTGTTAAAATACTCAATTTATTATTACAACACGGGAGAGTTACTAGCGGCCGGCGCAGTCCTTCACCGTCTGCTGACTGCCAACCTGGTGCTGGAGTCACAGGAACATCAATAAAGTATAAAATGATAGACTAGATCTGCGGTTTCCAAACTACAGCCTGCGGGAAAAATGCAGAGGACTGAAATGGTGTGTTATTTTTTGTGCTACGGTGCCATCTTTTGGACAAGTTCGCTTGAAGGTATTGCAGGAGATAATCCTCGGTAGTGTTTTTGCTTAAAAAGATTCTTCATTTATCACTCCAGGCAATGTTTGAAAGTTTTACAATATAACTAAAACTATTCTTACTTATTAAACGGTCCCATGTGTGATGTGTGCAAGAGTATTTTTGAGTATACAAAGCTAGCATCGTTAGCATTAGCTAGCATGCTAACACGTTTACAGGTGTGTGTCAGTATTATTAACTTACAATGGCATTCTTTTTGTATTCTTTCAGTTTCACCAATTCCCCAGTAAATTCACCAAAACCTCTCCGTGGAGTATTGAGTCCGTTTTGCTGATTGGAGAGCTAGCTTCTGCAGCGAGCGGGTCCATGACGATGACTTCTGTTTTGTTTGATCAGCCGTTTTACTGCCCTGTTACACACCCCGTTTGGAAACCATAAAGGTATGTAAATAAATATTTACAAAATCTTTCTGTGTAAATAACACATTTCACAACACATATATATCTGCGGTTTATAGTCCGCTGATATTTTTTCCTTTAAAAATGTTGTAGGTGCGGTTTATATCGTCCGGAAAATTAATTAATGGTGCTCACAAGTATGGAAGAATCCGCGAAGCAGGTTTCCTACCACGGCAAGTTTCAAGTGTGATAAGACGGGACTTTTCTGTAAAAAGATACCAAAGCAACACAGTGCTACTCTCCTTCAACTGCCCCACCCCCCACCCCTCTCACCGCCTCCTCTGTCCTTTCTCTTCAGCTCTACCTATTCCGAAGTTAATGTAAGTGGATTTTACAATTTTACATGTTTATTATTCCGCAGTATGGTTGTTAAAAGCAAGTTTGTTTGGGATTTCTGATTGTTTGTGAGGGCACCAAAGGGGCTTCTGTGGCAGAACAGCGCACACAGATTGTTATTAAAGATCCATCACCTCCTCGTTACGTTTTTTTGACATACAGAACCACTTTATGTTGTGTTCAAAGTGTACTAACCTTCACTAAATATGGACTTGTATCGATACCGGAACTTTTTATTCATATTTACGATGTTTCTTTGGGAGAACTTTTGTTTCACGACACAAACTTTTCTATTTGCGAACCCTGTTTAAGAACCGATTAGGTTTGTAAATGGAGGTTCCACTGTATAGTGTCCGCTGTGCTGTAGGGTTCCGTTTTCCTTGTCGCCCTTAGCACGGGCCCCCACCCAATCAGGGGCCCACACCCAGTCAGGGGCCCGGATTTTGACGGCAAATTCAATTATGGTTATAATGCTGTCAATCCCAGAAAACTCACTCTCTTTCGGTTGCGTTGTTTTTTTTTTCCCCCTTTCTGCTTTTTTCCCCGAACCCTGGTTGCCGGTGTGAGAGGCGAGCGTGCCGACTACTGAGCTAAAAGTACAGGCAATCTCCCAGATCGCCAGCACTATTCTCGAAGTTGACTAGCGTCTGTTACTGGATTCTTTTTTTTCCCAGGTTGAGGTTTTGGGGGAGGGCACCCATGAACCCCCTCAGTCAAGGCGGTGCGTTCAATGTGCCTTGTTTTTGTCGCAGTTCCCTGTGTTTTGTCGGGTGTTTTCACACAATCCCCCCAACAATGAACATATTTTGTGTTTGCGGGTGTGCGTGTGACACAAAAGAAGATACCCAGAGAAGCCTTCCAAATCTATTCTATGTATATTCAGCACAAGGCAGGCCATTGACAATCAAAAGTCACAAACAGTGCTTTAAGGCCAGGGCGGTCTACATACAAGGATATACATTATATACACAGCAAAAAAAAAAAAAAGATAAGCCATTTAAAAAAAAAAGCAGCAAAGACAGATAAGAAAAAGTCTCCAGTGTAATTGTCGATTGTCGCAGTTTTGCATCAGCTGGGATTTTGAAGAGCACACATTCAAGACTCGTCAGGGCGCCTTTTAACGCCCGCCCCTCGCAAGCAGTGTCCTGAAAATTACTAATAAGTAGTTCATTAAGGCTACGTTACGTCACTAAAATGATTAACGGAGTTAGTCTTTAATACATTTAATTAGTGACAATGATAATTTATACGTTACTTTAAAAAAAAAACTTGAAATATCTGCTATGTGCATTTGATGTTTCATATAAGCGCACAGTATGTGGAGTCTGTGCTTTTAAAAGGCGGAACCTGTTGCCTAGCGACGACTGCTCTTTTGTAGTGAAGTATGTTTATATAGCCCTTTTGCTCTAGTGACTCAAGGCGCTTTTGCATAGTGAAACCCAATATCTAAGTTACATTTAAAGCAGTGTGGGTGGG